>NC_133331.1:180618985-180773985 GCF_042186555.1 Aquarana catesbeiana | reverse complement strand
CACAACGGTGACCCCATACACAGTGCAAGAGCAGGAATGTGACCCCATAGAGTCCAATGGTGCACTGTTATGGGGACACCTGATCATCATTTGGGCACTGTAAATAGCAGGCACTCCTGATCTGCATGGAATTCTAATGATTGCAGTACATGTGCCCAAGCCCAATAAGAGGGCTAATATCAGAGGAGTCCCCACTACTCAGTCCAGATCAGGCATTCCCCTCAATCAGTGCCTGTGTAATGCAGCATGCTGCTATAGATCAGAGGGCTGCAAAGCCCCCCCTCTTGTCCTCTGACACTGGCAGGCTCAGTCAGCCCTGCAGACTGCAATGCACTGAGTGCAGCAGCTCCATTCTGCTCCCTCCCTCCTCCTCTCCCTTCTCATCTTCCTCCTCCTCTTCCTTCTCCTCCTCTTCCTCTCTCTCCTTAGAATACATGCTTCCTATACATTCCCGGGGCACTGCACAGGGTTGGGCTCTCTCGGCTGCTTCCATCTCATTCATCTTTTGGTGGCAATTGCAGGAGATAGCACATGTCACCACCAGCACTGGATCCATTCGCCACTAATGCAGGCTCACCACCCAGCACTGGATCAATCTGCCACTGATGCAGGCTCACCACCCAGCACTGGATCAATCCACCACTGATGCAGACTCACCACCCAGCACTGGATCAATCTGCCACTGATGCAGGCCCCTGCTGGGCCTAACTGCCCATTAGCGGCTTATTTGGCTGTATCCCTCCACTTCATAAAAGAGTCCCTAGCCTCTTGCAGACAGGATTCACAGCAGGTACCAAATATTTTTTTAAAAATCCTGTGATTGTATTGGAATACCTCTGTGGAAATTTTGGGGGTGCTATGAGGGTGCTTGGAAGACTTTTTGGAGGAGCTTCAGCACACCCAAGCACCCACCTGGTGCCACCCCTGCCAAAGAGAGCTGAGAGATTCATGCAAGATGTTAAATCCTGGAAGTCTCTCCAATCAGCCAATGAGTAAAGGCTTACCCAATTTATACTGGTATACTGGTATGCAACAGTCCTGAATTTCCAGATGTTTCTCCGGTTGTCAATAGCAATGGGCTTCAAGCTGGATATAGATATCCTAGAAAGCCCTCTAGTTAGCCGAGTAGTGCAGGTACCAAGTTCATTATCTATATTGGTGTTCTCTCTGCGAAAGTCATGCTGTCAGCAATGACTACATATCTGTGTTCTAGTGCACACAAGGCTCAGTTCATAGCTCAGGCAGTTTTCCTATCTTTGTCCTACTGGTCTGAGTACTTAACTGGATTATCATGGATTGTGTTTTCCTCAGCTTGATGCTGAGGCAACATATGTGGTGTATTCTATGTTTGATTGAGAGTCTTGGGCCTGATATTAGCCTCCTTTGGAGTAGTCTTAGTTGCTCATTATTTACTCCGGACTTCTATAACCCAGCTTTCTGTCATTGTGGGACAAGTCTCTGGACAAACAGATTTCTTGGCATTGAGAACCAGGTTAACCTGGTAGCTGAGGAATCCTGCTCTGGAATCAGGGCAGTCTTTCTTTAATATCTTTTGGAATGTTGTTGTGATACATGCCAGCCTGTCTGACTGGGGAGGAGTCCTGGGCACTTGGGTCATTGAAGAAGTCTAATTTCTCCTCTCCTGCTACTTTGAGCAATTTTACTGTCTCTGCAGCATTGGATCATCCTGCTGGAAGGTCATTTGATCTCAATTCAGTCCAAGAGCGCAACAGTAGTAGCATGCATCAATCATCAATGAGGAGCTGTAAGTGTTGCAGTCGCAAGATAGCTAGATCAGATCCTATCTTAAGTAGAACTTCATGAACCCACCTGGTCTGCTGTGTATATACCAGGCATGATCAATTTACAGGCAGACTTCTTCATCTGTGGGAGAGGTCCTTAAGCTCGGAGGTAATTAAAAACCTGTGTCTCAGGTGCTGGATGCTGGATGTTGACCGCCTGGCCTCCAGGTTTAATGACTAACTAGATGAGTTTGTTTCCAGGTAGAGGGACTTTATAGTTGAAGTAGTGGATGCTCTGGTTATTCAGTGGACTTTACACTGTGCTCTATGCCAGGGATATGCAAATAGTGGAAATCCAGCTGTTGAAAAACTACAAGTCCCATTATGCCTCTGCCTCTGAGTGTCATGCTTGTGGCTGTCAGAGTCTTGCTTTGCCTCATGGGACTTGTAGTTCTTCAACAGCTGGAGGTCCACTAATTGCTTATGCCTTTCCTCCCTTTTAACTTCTTCCTCATCTACTTCCCAGAATGGAAATGGAGTGCATCTGGTGATCCTCATTGCTCTGGACTGGTCTAGATGTATGTGGTACACCTTTAGGTAATGGCTGTTAAAGTCCAGGGTTGAGAAAAAAATCATCTCTGAATATGTAATTCTTACAATGCTGAAGGCCAGGCAATCTACTTTCCACAAGGTCTATTATCACACATGGAAGGTATACTTCACTTGGTGTGAGTCTTATGCTGCGTAAACACGATCGGACATTCCGACAACAAAATCCTGGATTTTTTCAGACGGATGTTGGCTCAAACTTGTCTTGCCTACAAACGCTCACTCAAATGTTGGTGGAAATTCCAATTGCCAAGAACGCGCTGACGTACAACACGTATGATGGCACTATAAAAGGGAAGCTTAATACCAAGGGTGCAACCCTTTGTGTTCCTTCTGCTAATCTCCTGTTTATCTCATGTTAGTAGAAATTTGGTGAGAGACAATTTGCGCTTTTCAGCCTCGTGCTTTTCAGTCTGTTACTGCTCTTCAGTTTGTGCTTGTGGGTTCGTATCTGTTTTTCAGTGCGTTATTGTCCACTTGTTTCTGATTTTCAGCTCGCTCTTCTCAGGCCTTTCTGTTTTTCAGTGCCTTCTGTTAGTTCGTTCTGACCAGCCGACCATTTTCTAGCCATGTTGCGGGTACATACTCGTTGTAGAGTTTGTGCTGTGCAGGGGCTTGGTGTTGGGGTTCTTACTTTGACCAAAGCCCAGTCCATAAACAGGGCGGGGAGGTGTTCACGGACGAAGAATTAGTTACTTCAGTGTGACCAATTCTCTCATATGCCTTTGTTGATCTGTGGGAATAATGCTGCTGATTTTGTTGGCTTTGCTGTCCCCTTATATTATAAAGCAGGACACCTGCATGCGGCAAGCCATCACTCCTGAACAAAGGCTTGTCACCACATTGCGGTACTTGGCGATGGGGAGAAGTCTGCAGGACATCAGGTTCTCGACAGACATCTCCCCCCAGGCTCTGAGGATCATTATTCCAGAGACCTGTTCTGCCATCATACAGGTCCTGCACAAGGACTATATTAAGGTAAGTTGTCTCCGTTAACATCACATTCTATGTATTTAATGTTTGCTAATGTATTGTATTTATTCAATCATTCCCCATTTACCATGATTGTATTATGCTGTGAATGTCCTCTTTATCCTCATGCATGCTGGAAGTTTTTAAAGTTCCTTTTTTGTCCTTAATGCATATTTTCCTTCACTAACCTCCCCAGCATGCTATCCTGGGCCCATACACACCTAGCCTAGTCACTTAATAATGTATTTTGTCAGCTCCATTGTAGTGCTTTACCCTAAATACCCCCTAAAACGTGTACAAATGTTATTTTTTCCCTAAATTCAGGCAGAGTGGAAGAGGCTTTTTTTGGGGTCCCAAACTCATTTGAAACCCTCCCTCCCCCCAACTGCTAAGTCAACCGATACCAATACTCTATCTGCTGACTTTGCCAAACCCAAACACACTATACCTACCTCTTTTGTGATCATATTTATGGATGAATTCATCAAAGCATGTAGTAAAAGGGCCTGCCTGAATACTTTCAAATGCTACTGTTTAAAGTTTTGTTCTCCTATTATCTTGATAGGTAATTGCAGAATGTAAAAATGTGCTCCCATTTGTACAGTGTGTATTTTTTTTATTAAGACACTTTTTACCTGTCCAGTGGTTTGCCAATAGTGTAAGTAAGGAGGGCCTGGCCAAAGTAGCACACATTATGTATGCATTCAGCTCTGTTCAATGAAGTGGAGAGGGTTACCTGTCCAAAAACATCTCCCCCCCTAAAATTTTTACAATGGGCCATCAGAGGGGGTGAGGAATCTGATAAGTGGACCTTATACTTTTGTCTTTAAATACTCCTTAAAATAAATGTTATACTGATGTTGTCCAAGAATGTTTGTGTCTAATTTGTTTGCAATATTATGTGCAAAAGTACTAATTTCTTTTTTTATTGTTTGACTCCATGGTTATCTTCAACGCCACAAGAATGGCAGACTGTGGCTTCTCAATTTGCTAAGCGGTGGGACTTCCCCAACTGTGGAGGGACAATCGATGGGAAACACGTCCACAATGTCCCACCCCCCAACTCGGGGTCTCACTATTATAACTACAAGGGGTTTAATAGTATAGTGATGTTGGCGGTGGTGTTGGCGACATACAAGTTTTTGTATGTGGACGTGGGGAAGAATGGGCAGATGTCGGATGGTGGAGTCATTGCCCAGACCAAGTTCTATAGACGTCTCCAGAGTGATGGCTTGGGATTACCACCTGCGGAAGATAACGTGGCAGGACCCCCATTCGTCTTTGTTGCTGATGAAGCGTTTGGGCTTGGAGAACACCTGATGTGGCTATTCCCCATGAGGACCCTAACCCCAGGCCAGAGGGTTTTTAACTACCAGCTGGCCAGAGCCAGAAGAGTGGTGGAGAATGCTTTCGGCATAATGGCCGGTTACACCTATTCTTCACTGCAATCAACATGGCGGAATATAAACTAAACCATATCGTACTTGCATGCTGCATTATGCACAACTTTTTAAGGAAAAATGCTACAAACTATGTGGCCTCAGTTGGGCCTGAGGCCAGATTTCCTGATCAGTCAACACTGATGGCACTTGAACCTGGCCGTCCTGGCTTGCCCCCCCAAAGCGCACGCAAAGTGCGGCAAAAATATATGGAATACTTTGCGGGTAGGGGGGCAATTGATATGCCAGCAAATGTCTGAGGCATTTTTTAAATAAATCTATTTTTGAAACAGAACTACTATTTTATTTGATTTACTGCTTGTGTTTCTTTTATCTGTCTCCTAGGTTCTCCAATGGGCTTTTCTTTTTTGGCCATTTTCTTCAATAGTGCAAATGTAATTTTTTGGATACATGAGGTGACAATCTCTTCTTCAGCTAACTATTATGTTGTGGGTCTGCTACACACACGTGTTGTTTTTGTTGTTAATGTATGTAATGCATTAATGATTAAAAAAATCATCCTTTTCATCACCATGAATTAATTATTTTGAGTCCCGAAAATGTCCTGATTGGGGCAAATTTTACAGAACTGTGGTGGTTATTTTCTAAAGGCAAATCCACTTTGCACTACAAGTGCACTGCAAGTGCACTTGAAAGTGCACTGAAACTGCACTGAAAGTGCACTTGTAGTGCAAAGTGGATTTGCCTTTAGTAAATAACCCCCATTATCACTGTCAACACCAACTTACTCCAAAAACTGGTATTGAGCATTGAAAGAAGAAGCCACACATTGTTGAGTAGAAAACATTTCACTCAAAGTACATGTGCATTATATAAGGGTTTTTGAACAAACCAACATCTTTGGTGTATAACATTTTTTTTTTTTTGACATTAGAAATATCCTGTTTTTTGTTATACAGGCATGTTTCAAACCATAACATACACAACTCAGGAACTTACAAAGTTAATAAGTGAAGGCAATATCAGACATTAGTATGTCAAAACTGTGTTGATCTTGCCTTCATCAGATGTGGTGATGTCACCCCTGTAAAAGCCAAATTTTAAAAAGATGCACACAAATTGGGACTCAAAATGGGGATTTCCCTCCTGATCCCATGCCTAATATCAACATGTGCTAGCTCCCATCATGGGGGATCAATAGACGTGTTTTGGGGGTGCAACCCCTTCCTCTCACCTACTTGAGTTGCGAGGAAGGGGTTGCACCCACAAAACGCGTACCTTGATATCCCATGATGGCAGATAGCATGTTGACACACTGGGGTTTATTTACTAAAACTGGAGCACTCACAATCTGGTACAGCTGTGCATGGTAGCCAATCAGCTTCTAACCTCAGTTTGTTCAATGAAGCTTTGGCAATATAACCAAGAAGCTGATTGGTTTCTCTGCAGAAGTGAGCCTAATTTTGCACTCTCCAGCTTTAGTAAATAAACCCCACTGTGTGCATCTTCAAGATTTGGTTTTTAAAATACGTTAAAACTTGATTTAAAATACAAAATTAAACCAAACGGTACAATTTGTGTGTGTTTTAGATTCTGCCTAAAACATCACTGATGTTCTTAATTTTTTGTTATACATCATTGATGTTTTCCTTTAACTTGTCTAATTCCCGATTGCACCCCATTATCTCCCCAATGAGGATCTGGGCACTTGCACTTGTGAAATAAGATTCTTCTTCCACAACATCCACATCACCTAAAAAAAAGAACACACCATGGGGGTTATTTATTAAAGTAAAATCCACTATTCACTGCAAGTGCAAAGTCACTGTAGATCCGAGAGAGACATGCAAGGAAAATAAAAAATATTTTAGCTTGCACATGATTGGATGATAAAATCAGCAGAGCTTCCACTCATTTCAGATCTACCCCTTAGATTTAGAGCGACTGAACTTCCAAGTGCATTTTCAGTGCACTTTCAAGTGCACTTGCAGTGCAAAGTGGATTTGCCTTTCCTAAATAACCACCCATGCATTATAAATATGCAGGCATCTATCTATTACCTGAAGCTGTGGTCTCAGACACTGACCTGTTGTGGTCACTATTTCGCCCACTTCATAAATGTCTCCCTCCTCATCCTCAGATTGTGGTGTGGTGAGATCCCCTTCTTTAGGAGGTTGGGGGTGTCCTCAGATGTCCCGAGTCTTTTCTCCCCTATGTGATCCAAAAAAAAGGTATACTTAGCACACAGATATTTGATGCCAGAAATGGGAATATGAAACATTGCTTGGAAGTGTCGTACAATTGTCTGTTTTGGCAGAGTTCCAAGCTGAAGACATTATTTTTTTTCCCTTTTTTAAAGCTGGAATACTTACCTTTTTTGTACAATTTTCACACATGGAGACACCCCTAGTATCCACTGGAACACCTGTGTGGGACACCCTAAAAATGGTGTTCTGGTGTCCCACACTAGTTCTCCTGCATCCAGATGTGTAAACAGCTGCTGAGTGTCCTCTCCTTACACTGAATCAAGTTTGCATTTCATTCTAGTTACAAACCCATCTAGACAACAATGTAATAAACTTCTTTTAATACAAATAGGCATAACCAAATGTAGTTAACCTGCATCTGCCAAAAACATTGTATTAGTGGGCAGAGGCGTATCTAGTGAAAATGGCGCCTATGGCAAGCACTGAAACTGCGCCCCTGTCAAAAAAAAAAAACAACAAAACAAAAAAAAACAGCTAACAAAACTACAAGTCAAGCTCTTTAATCCTTCTATTAACAAATTAGTACTACATAAACTGCCCAATGGATCAGTTCGCCCCTGGTCATTAAACATTCTACATTCAGTGAAAGTTAGTGTACTGCAAAGTTTGCTCTGCATGAACTTTCACTGAATGTAGAATGTTTAAGGAGCTTGTTGCACAAATCACTTTATTAAACTTTATGATATCTATTTATTTAATCCATATTGAGCACTATTTGATTGTGTGTATATGCCAAGCACAAGCAACCAATCAAATATGGTGCTCAATATGGATTACATTAATATGCATAGCCATAAATATCAGAAATAAAAGTGTAATAAAGTGATTTGTGCAACAGCAGGTACTACTTTTAAATAGACTGCGAATGTGACTACAGCAGATGACCAGACTGCGAATGTGACTACAGCAGATGACCAGACTGCGAATGTGACTACAGCTGATGACCAGACTGCGAATACAGGAGATGACCAGACTGTGAATGCGACATACTACAGGAGATGGCCAGAATGCAAATGCGACATACTACAGGAAATGACCAGACTGCAAATTCGACATACTACAGGAGATGACCAGTCTGCGAATGCGACATACTACAGGAGATGACCAGAATGCGAATGCGACATACTACAGGAGATGACCAGAATGCGAATGCGACATACTACAGGAGATGACCAGAATGCGAATGCGACATACTACAGGAGATGACCAGAATGCGAATGCGACATACTACAGGAGATGACCAGAATGCGAATGCGACTACAGCAGATGACCAGACTGCGAATGCGACTACAGCAGATGACCAGAATGCGAATGCGACCACAGCAGATGACCAGACTGCGAATGCGACTACAGATGACCAGACTGCGAATGCGACTACAGCAGATGACCAGACTGCGAATGCAACGTACTACAGGAGATGACCAGACTGCGAATGCGACATACTACAGGAGATGAACAGAGACTGCGAATGCGACTACAGCAGATGACCAGACTGCGAATGCGATATACTACAGGAGATGACCAGACTGCGAATGCGACTACAAGAGATGACCAGACTGCGAATGTGACTACAGGAGATGACCAGAATGCGACTACAGCAGATGACCAGACTGCGAATGCGACTACAGCAGATGACCAGACTGCGAATGCGACTACAGCAGATGACCAGATTGCGAATGTGACATACTACAGCAGATGACCAGACTGCGAATGCGACATACTACAGGAGATGACCAGAAGGCGAATGCGACTACAAGAGATGACCAGACTGCAAATGCGACATACTACAGCAGATGACCAGACTGCGAATGTGACTACAGCAGATGACCAGACTGCGAATGCGACATACTACAAGAGATGACCAGACTGCGAATGTGACTACAGCAGATGACCAGATTGCGAATGTGACATACTACAGCAGATGACCAGACTGCGAATGCGACTACAGCAGATGACCAGACTGCGAATGCGACATACTACAGCAGATGACCAGACTGCGAATGCGACATACTACAGCAGATGACCAGACTGCGAATGCGACATACTACAGGAGATGACCAGACTGCGAATGTGACTACAGCAGATGACCAGATTGCGAATGTGACATACTACAGCAGATGACCAGACTGCGAATGCGACTACAGAAGATGACCAGACTGCGAATGCGACTACAGCAGATGACCAGACTGCGAATACGACATACTACAGGAGATGACCAGAGACTGTGAATGCGACTACAGCAGATGACCAGACTGCGAATGCGACATACTACAGGAGATGACCAGACTGCAAATGCGACTACAAGAGATGACCAGACTGCGAATGTGACTACAGGAGATGACCAGAATGTGACTACAGCAGATGACCAGACTGCGAATGCGACTACAGCAGATGACCAGATTGCGAATGTGACATACTACAGCAGATGACCAGACTGCGAATGCGACTACAGCAGATGACCAGACTGCGAATGCGACATACTACAGCAGATGACCAGACTGCGAATGCGACATACTACAGCAGATGACCAGACTGCGAATGCGACATACTACAGGAGATGACCAGACTGCGAATGTGACTACAGCAGATGACCAGATTGCGAATGTGACATACTACAGCAGATGACCAGACTGCGAATGCGACTACAGAAGATGACCAGACTGCGAATGCGACTACAGCAGATGACCAGACTGCGAATACGACATACTACAGGAGATGACCAGAGACTGTGAATGCGACTACAGCAGATGACCAGACTGTGAATGCGACATACTACAGGAGATGACCAGACTGCAAATGCGACTACAAGAGATGACCAGACTGCGAATGTGACTACAGGAGATGACCAGAATGTGACTACAGCAGATGACCAGACTGCGAATGCGACTACAGCAGATGACCAGATTGCGAATGTGACATACTACAGCAGATGACCAGACTGCGAATGCGACATACTACAGGAGATGACCAGACTGCGAATGCGACTACAAGAGATGACCAGACTGCGAATGTGACATACTACAGCAGATGACCAGACTGCGAATGTGACTACAGCAGATGACCAGACTGCGAATGCGACATACTACAAGAGATGACCATACTGCGAATGTGACTACAGCAGATGACCAGACTGCGAATGCGACTACAGCAGATGACCAGACTGCGAATGCGACTACAGCAGATGACCAGATTGCGAATGTGACTACAGCAGATGACCAGACTGCGAATGCGACTACAGAAGATGACCAGACTGCGAATGCGACTACAGCAGATGATAAGACTGCGAATGCGACTACAGCAGATGACCAGACTGCGAATGCGACTACAGCAGATGACCAGATTGCGAATGTGACTTACTACAGCAAATGACCAGACTGTGAATGTGACTACAGGAGATGACCAGAATGCGACTACAGCAGATGACCAGACTGCGAATGCGACTACAGCAGATGACCAGACTGCAAATGCGACTACAGCAGATGACCAGACTGCGAATGCGACATACTACAGCAGATGACCAAGTAGCCAGTTTAAAAATCTAAGCTTTCAGCAATGCACAGCTATACGGGGGATAAAGAACATTGTCAGGGAGGGTTTAGTAACACTGAGTCTATAGGTAGAAAAACCTACCTGACCAGCCGGGCTCACCTCTCAGAGGTCCGGAGGCAGAGCTTTCCGCGGTAGGGGCGGTAGGGGCGGGGCTTGCGGCGGTAGGGGGCGGGAATATTCGTGGTCCAGGAGAGGCAATGCCAGTGCTCTGAGCACATACAGAGTACATGGGGCGGGGCAGGGCAGGGCAGGGTCAGAGCGTCAGTGGAGCTCCCTGCCCCACCCCTCCCTGCTGACAGAGCCTCCCTCAGCTTAAACCGAGCCCGACAGCCATCTGATAGAACACCAGCGCCGCAATCCTGCAGGCTGACCACGGCGCCGGTGGCTATATTAGTCTGGGAGGACAGGTGGGGTTTTTTTTTCATGCAGAGGGCGGCTTTTTGCCGCCTCTTCCCCCCATGGCGCCCATGGCACTTGCCATGGCTGCCATACCTTAGATACGCCACTGTTAGTGGGCGAACGAACAATGTTTACTACGACCGATTACTGTGCCCAGGAACCTGAAAGTTGTCATTTTAAAATGTACAACAGTAAAGAAAAGCACATGGTATCAGCATGCAAGTAATAATAATAATAGGAACACAGGACAACTACTTAGTTTTTAGAAGCAGTTTCCTGATCCTTCTGTACTGATCCTGCTCCCTCAATTTCAGGTCTGACCAGTGGATCGGGACATTTGTGGCTTGGGGCTTTTGTCGTTGCTGCTACTCTCATGCATCTGGCGTCTCTCAGCCATGCGCTCTCCCACTGCGCTGAAAGAGAAGGGGTGGTGCATATACTAGAAAGAAGCTAAGGGGCGGGCAGAGTTTCATGCATGCGCAGTGTATATAAAGTGTAACATGAATGGGTCGAGGGGAGGAAGGAGTAGCGGAAGCTCCGATCATGATAACGAAGGTACAATTTTAACTTGGTGCATCAGTGGCCTATACTGCTTATAGATTGAGGCCTATATTGGGACAAGATTAGGAGAGTTTAGCCTGACATTAGGGATTGTCTTGTGTTGTGTCTTGCAGATAAAGTGAATCATTTCAATGATCATGACTTCCTCCCCCTATTCATCGATAAGTACAGGGAGCTGCCCTGTCTGTGGCAGGTGAAACACCCCTTTTATACTAATAAAAGAAAGAGGAAGGCAGCGCTGGATCAATTGCTGAAATTGGTGAAGCCGCAGATCCCCACCGGCAACCATTCCCTATTTGAAGGCCAAAATCTGTGGCCTGAGTAGCACATCTAATAGGGAGTGCAAAAAGGTCCAGGATTCCCAGAGATCAGGAGCAGCAGCAGATGACGTTTATGTCCCCAGGCTCTGGTACTAAGACAGACTGCGTTTTCTGTCAGACCAGACTGAAGTCAGGCCATCACTCTCCACTCTTCCTTCAACGCTTCCTTCCACCCCAGCTGAGGCTTCCGATGTACAACCTGGGCCTTCCAGCCAGGAAGATGTGGAAGAGCCCAGCTTGAGTCAGGTATAGCATTGTTCAACATATTTATTGTCAAAAAATGAATGATGTTAACTAGATGTTATTATTGATCACTAATTTCTGGTTTAACAAAGTGTTTTAGACAGTAGTAGGCAAAAATGATTGGGACAAGAATGAAAAATGCTGGGGTCAGAAAGATAGTCTTTTCTATTTGTCAATATTCAATTTGCAACAGTCATGAGCTGAAAATTGTGTGTGATTGATGACCAAAAAACTAAAACTATGTCCCTTTTTCATTCACAGGAAAGCCTCAGCTAGGAGGAGGCTGTGGAATGTGGCAGCCAGGAGGAGGCTGTGGAAAGTGGCAGCCAGGAGGTGGCTGGGTCCAGTAGCCTGTGAGAATCCCACGTCCCTCCCCTCCGCTTTCCAACGAAAAGGCCCAAGAAGGGGAGGGACGTGGAGGAGGCAACGCTTGTGTTAATTTGGCAGGCTAATGCAGCCCTCAGAACCCCCAATCTTCAAGAGGACTATGCCTGCATGGCAGTGAAATGCAGGAAATAGAGGAGGGCCAATGCCTCTTCTGTGAGGAAGTGATCTATCTGGCCCCAAATAAGGGGTTGAGGGGCAAGGGGTTGAGGGGCAAACTCACAAGCAAAAGCCATGTTTGTGAGTTCGACCATCCTCCTCCTCCACCACCTGCCACAACTCCAACACCAGAGCCACAGCCTGGAAGGAAGCCTGGAAGGAAGCGTGGAAGTAAGACAACAAAGTGATGGCCTGGGTTCAGTCTGGTCTGACAAAAGACGCAGGCTGTTGTATGACCACAGCCTGGGGACATATATGTCATCTGCTGCTGTTCCTGATCTTTTGGAGTCCTGGACCAGATTGTGCCCACTATTATATAGACTCCTCAGGCTATCAATTTTGCCTGTCAAATAGTTGATGTGTGCCCTGGGGTACAAAGGCTTTGCCAATTTCACCAGTTTACCCAGCATTGCCTTCCTTTTTATTTTGTTATGACCCATAATAAATGTCTATTTTTTTTCACAAATACTTGCCTAGGTGTTTTACTTCAAAAATTACAGTTTGTTTGTGAGTAGGCAGGTACATTTAAAAAAATACAATGTCAAATTAACAAGGGACACCAACACCAACTAACCTCCTTGAGGTTAAAAAATACAAGATAATGGTGTTGTGGTAACTTGACACACAAAATGACAAAAAATATTAGGGAGATCACTAGGAAAAAAAACAGGAGAGCTTGATTAAAAAAAAGAATTAAAGATCACTATAAAAATAAATTCTAAACATTATTATGGAGATCTGGCGAAATAAAAAATAAAGATTATTCAGGAGATCACGAGAAATAATAAAGAAATCAGTTTGTCAGAACTGTGTGAATATCAGCAGCAAAACAACTTCATTATTCTAGCATTATAAATAAGAAGAGAATTCGCTGCATGACGAATGTGCTATCTCCATTACAAACGCTAGTTTTACCAGACCAAGCGCTTCCGTTTTATACTTGATTCAGAGCATGCGTGGAATGGCACAGGGCTCTGAAGGAATGGCACGGGTGGCCGTTCCTTCAGAGCACATGCACCAATGATGTCACTGGCTGCATGTACAGTAAATATCTCCCAAACGGTGCCTGTTTAGGAGATATTTATACTGCCTATAGGTAAGCCTTATTATAGGCTTACCTATAGGTAAAAGTTAGTGATGGAAGTTTAATTCCACTTTAACAACCAGCTTTTACTGCACCCTGATTGCACAAATCATTGCCCAGTCAGGGTTCAGAATGCACTGTGCAGCGCACAACGCATTGCAGGGTGTCAGCATGGCCGTTCACCCAACTTTACCCAAGACCTCTATGAGGTGGGTGTCTGAACTGGATGCCTTTATCCTACTAGAGCTTTTCTGGTTTTGCATAGAAACAAGGTGGTGTTTATGCTCAGGACTTCCTTGTCTTAGATAGCTTTTTGCTTTTCACTTCAATCAGGGCATTGTTCTTCCCCTTTTCTGTTCTGCTCCAGTTCACCAAAAGAAAATTTTCTTTCATTGTCTTGATGTGGTTCAGGCTGTGAGAATATCTTAGACACTGCTTCTTTAGGGGAACTGAATCCTTTTTGTAATTCCTGATGGACCCCACAATGGTGCACCAATTTCTCACTCCACCATCTATTAGTGGCTCAAGCAGGCCTTTATCCAAGTCTAACAAAAATCTATGGTCTAAAGCAACGGTCAGCAAGCTTTTGTTTGACAGCCTAAAGTGTGGTGCTGACCTTGGCAACCAGACGTTCTCTCTCATCTCCTCTGTGCCTCTTGTATCCTCTCATCTTTAAACTCCACTCACCTCTCCTCCATCAATGCACTCCCAAAACACCTTTACCACTACTCCAACTCCCCTAGACCTGTTCCACTGCTGCACCCTCTACATACAGTACCTCTTCTACCACTGTACCCTCTACATACCTCTATCACCACTCCAACCCCACACACCTGTTCTACCATAACTGCACTCTGCCTGCACACCTGTTCTACCACCACTGTACCATCTAAACACCTGTTCTGCTACCACTACACTTTAACCACTCGCCGACCACCCTATAGCACATTTACTGCTACAGGGCGACCACACTGTGCAGGATCACGGCGGTAGCTCGCTCCCGCTGTGAATCTACACAGCGGGAGCTGATCAACAAGTTCCACGGACCTGGTGTCTGCCGGCACCTGCTGATCATTCTGTACACAGGCAGAATGGCAGTCTGCCTATGTAAACAAGGCAGATTGTCATTCTGTCAGTACAAAAGGCACGGATCCTGTGTTCCTGTAAAGCAGGAATACCAATCCATGCCTTCCACCAGTAAAAGCACCTTCTCCACTACACTGAATGACCAGCTAGGCACACATTTAACCCTTTGATCACCCCTGATGTTAACCCCTTCCCAGTCAGTGTCATTGGTACAGTGACAGTGCATTATTTTAGCTCTGATCACTGTATTAGTTTCACTGGTTCCCAAAAAAAGTGTCAAAAGTGTCAGTTAGGTATCCAATTTGTCAGCTGCAATATCACAGTCCCATTAAAAGTTGCTGATCTCCGCTATTACTAGTAAATATAAATAAATAAAAATTCCATAAATACAGTATGTCCCATAGTTTGTAGAGGCTATAACTTTTTCACAAACCAATCAATATACACTTATTGGGATTTTTTTACCAAAAATATGTAGCAGAATACATATTTGCCTAAATTGATGAAGACATTTGATTTTTGTACATCAATAATAGGCTATTATTCATTACCTACTGGGTTATACGTCATCTCTAGGTGAATGAACACTGGTAGACAAAGTCTTAGACAGGAAATTCACTCCTATATAACCCCTCCCATGCAGGAAGTACTTCCATTTTTTACCAGTGTCGGCAAGGTAGATGGGCACGTTTGTTTGTTTGAGCTCTCCAGAGCTGGGTCTTTAGTCCCAAAATGGTTCTTAAATGAATCAAGGGATTGACCGATCTGATTCATTTGAAAAAAAGCTTATATGCTTCTTTTCTTTCTTTTTTTTTTTTACCACATCAACAATCGCCTCCAACTGGCCCAATCAGCGTAATAATAATTTATTGTCGCCAACTTAGATTCACATCATTGTGGTTTTCTTTTCTTTTTTTTTTTTTCTTACTTTTATTGAATATAGGACAAACAGTTATATACGACTTTATTAAGTACTCTCCTAAAGAAGTTCTTAACCTACTTATTCTCGGCTGCTTAAATAGCCCCACTTGAGCCAAACAGGTTATATAAATCCTATTCCTCCCACCCTGGGATACCCAGGGTGTCATTAACACTCGCAGCCCTGCGTAGAGAAGAAGCAAATGACAAAGAGATATAAAAAAAAAAAAAAAAAACATAAAAGAGAACTAGGAGAAGACCGCCTATAAGAAGCTGGGCTAATGGGGTCCCCACACCCATAGCCCCCTATTAGGGCCAATAGTGAACTATTAAATATTTTATAATAACCCCCCACCCCTTCCCATTCCCCTACTCCCACCCCCCTCCACTCCCATATCCTTTTCTATGCGAAATCCTACCCGAACACAGAATTTAGTGTTTTCTATTGTTACCTACCTAAATCCAACCAACAACAACCCTAATTTTCTTCGTGTAACCAACCGATTCTGTATTTCTCTAGTGCATGTATATCTGGGCTATTAACCTAATCCCTTACACTCCAAACTTTCCCCTTAAGCAGGCCACCTTATCCAACCATGGCTTCCACATTTTGTCGAATTCCTGAGAGTTCCCCCTTTTAATGTAATCCAATCTCTCCCTGCCAATAGAGGCATCGAGTGTATCCATCCAATCGTTCATTGTCGGAGGGTCCTTTGATTGCCACCTTAGCATTATCATTTTTCTAGCCTGAAATAAACCTCTCAGGATTGCCTGAGTAATACACCTCCTCTTCCCCCTTACCCTTCTACAGCCCAAAATACATTCCACTGCCTCCCTCTTTACTGACGTGCAATAGATATCTCCCAGATTACTAGCTACTCCCTCCCAGTATCAGAATAGCTTGGGACATATCCAAAGTAGATGGATGAGATCCCCAGACTCCTGACACCTAGGGCAACTATCATTAGGCCTTCTACCAAACCTAAAAAGCTGTTTTGGGGTATAATAGGCCCTATTAAGCAGCATCAGATGAGAAATCTTCTGCGAGGGGGATACTGACACCAGAGGCGCAATCTCAAATATTCTCCTCCATTGTTCCTTAGAAATTACCCCCAGTTCCTCCTCCCATTTAGCTCTTACCTTCTGAAGTATCCCCATTCTATTCTCTGAGTTGCTTAGTTGATCATAGATTTTAGTTATTAGCCCCCTAGTGGGTACTACTTGTAGTAGCTGACAAACTAAGGGCATTTCCACCCAACCCGGGGGCTGATCACCAAATTGGGCCCTGAGAGCATGTTCTATCTGTCGGTAGAGGAACAGGGAGCTCTGAGGGATCTTAAATTCCCTAACCAGCTCGGGAAATTCTTTAAGAGTATTACCTGAGTAGAGCTGTCTTAGCTTTTTAATACCACCAGCCTCCCACCCTCTACTCTTTCCGATTTTTAGAATTTCCTGTAAATTCTGATTATTCCAGATAGGGGTGTAATCTGTAAATCCCTCATACACCATTAATTTCTTAACAGATTTCCAGAGCCTAATTAGCAACCTAATTATCGGGAATTCATGGTAAAACATATCTGCCTCCAATGCCTCTATAAGCGTATTATGCCGAGCATTTAACAGAATTAACCTGCCATTCGGAGTGCCACCCTCTGGGGTTCCACAGCCCATTAAGTGCTGTAGTTGAGATGAGAGGAAATAACGCTCCGGGTGGGGAAGAGCAAACCCCCCCTCTTTAGTGGGAAGCTGGAGAACTTGCAGCCGTAGCCTAGCCTGCCCACCTTTCCATATCAAGTCCCTAAATAGAGTCTCTATTTTCCTAAACCAGCTCTTACTGATCCAAACTGGGGAGTTATGCAGAATTTACAGCAGTTGAGGCATCCAGATCATTTTTATCAGACTGCATCTTCCTGCTACTGATAGGGGGAGGCGTCTCCAAATGCTTATCTTTTGTTTAAATTTGGCCAGAAGAGGTACTAAATTCTTACTAGTATATTGGTTGGGGTCCTTCGTTAGGACAATTCCCAAGTACTTCAGTGCTTCCACGATTGCCACCTGGGGTAGTCCAGGTACATTTGGTGCTCCTAAGGGGTCTAGCGGTAGGAGCTCGGATTTCTCCCAGTTTATTTCCAAACCGGAAAAACTGCCAAATTCCTCCACTATTCTCATTGCGCCTGCCACTGAACTCTTACTATCGTCTAAAAATAACAAAATGTCGTCTGCGTATAGCGCAATTCTTTCCTCAATCGACCCCCTCTGAAATCCCTTTATCTCATGGCTCACTCTAATGGTCATAGCCAGGGGCTCCATTACCAGAGCAAAAAGCAAAGGGGACAATGGGCACCCCTGTCTTGTCCCCCTTTCTAACACAAACCATTCTGAAAACTCATTGTTTATTTTTACTCTTGCCTTAGGACTGTTATAAAGCATCTTAATCCATCCAATAAATGATGGACCGAAACCAAACTTTCCCAACACATACCACATGTAATCCCACTCCACACTATCGAAATCTTTGGAAATATCTAGAGTCAACAAGGCTCTTGAGCTCTCATTTTCCATAGGAGACTGTAAGTTCAAGAAGGCCCTCCTAATGTTTAGGCTTGTAGATCTATTGGCCAATAATCCCGCCTGGTCCTCATGTATTCATTTATGTATGACTCTGCTCAATCTGGCCGCCAGGACCTTGGCCAGGATTTTAGCATCTGTACATATTAGGGAAATTGGCCTATAAGCAGCCATGTCGAGGGGATCTTTCCCCTCTTTCTGCAGGACTATGATTGTTGCTTCTAGCATTGATGCAGGCAGACGCCCCCCCCGCATCCCCCAGAGCATTCAGTAGTTCAGGGACTAGCACCTCCCCAAGGTGCCTATAGGCCTCGATTGGTATTCCATCGGGGCCTGGCGATTTAAGACACGCCATGCTTTTAATTGCTTGTTGTAATTCTGTAGTTGTTATTGGGGCTTCCAACCAATCCCTTTCCTCCTGCGATAAGGTCGGAATTGATAGCTTCCTCAAGAAATCCTCCATCATTATCTCTTTACTTTTTTTCTGAGAAGTGTACAGCTTTTTATAGTAGTCTCTGAAAGTTTGCACTATTTTTGGGGAGCTTGAAAGGATCTCTCCATCTTGCGCTCTGATAGCGAGGACCGTTCATGGGGCCTTATTGGATTTCACCAACTGAGCTAACACTCTTCCCACTCTCTCACCCTCCACCAAAGATACCTGGCGCTGAAGGAGCCGCCTGGTCTCAGCCTTCTGCATAGTAATCTGTTTGTACCCCCGTTGTTTCTCTTGCCAAATCTTTTCCTTTTCAGGGGTTGGATCTCTTATAAAGTTGTTTTCAGCCTCCATTGCATCCCTTAATGAGTTCTCTACCTCCCGCCTCACTTCTTTATTAAATTTGGCCATCTGCTGTATTAAAACCCCCCTAAGGAAGGCTTTGCAGGCATCCCAAAGTACAACAGATGTCACTATTCCCTGGTTGAAACCTACAAACTCCCTCAATGCAGGTAGAATTCCATTCCCCTTCCTAATTACCTCAAAGCAATGCAGACTTTTTCTCCATTCCTTCCGTGGACTATGTCCCCCTACCTTCAGTGAGACTACTATGGGAGAATGGTCTGAGACCCCTCTTGGCCCATACATAATCTTACCTATTAGCTGGAGTGTTCTGTCATTCCCCAGGGCCATGTCTATCCTCGAGAGGGTTGAGTGTGACGCTGAGCTACATGAGTATTGAAGCACCCCTGGGTTCCGCACCCGCCATAGGTCCACCAGCACCCACTTCGTCCATGAACTGACTCAGACGGCTCTTAGCGGTATACTTCAAAAAGGTTCTCATCGGGAAGCGGTCCAACTTTCTGTCTAGAACCTCATTAAAGTCTCCCATTACTATGATAGGGACTTCCTTTTTATCTATCAGGAATTCATTCAACTTAAGCATGACATCTAAATTAAAAGGGGGGGATATATATGTTTGCCAGTACATACATGACACTATTGATAGAGCAAAATAAAAAAATGTATCGACCCATTTCATCAATCCTGGTTTGCCTGCAGGAAAATTTAACCCCAGTTCTCACCAAGATACTCACCCCTCTACTATAAGAAGAGTGAACCGCATGATATTGGTGTTGAAATTTATGCATCTGTAAAGATTGTATTGTATCCCTGGTGAGGTGAGTTTCCTGTAAGCAAACCAGGTCTACCCCATAATTCTCCAACACAGAGAACACTGCCAGTTTTTTAAGGGGGGTCCCTAGTCCTCTAACATTCCAGGAACCGACTTTCACCATTTCAGCCTGCATCCGACACTATTTAAAGAGATATAGTGGAGGAACAGGAAATAGCCCATACAAATCCTACTGCCAAGACTTAACTTAGTTACTATTAAGTGTGTTTTGCACCTTGCGTACCACATATAAAAACCAAAAAACCATAATAATTCCACCTTAATATAATCGTGAACTTTAAACATGTGTGTAGATACTCTTAAGAGCCAGTTTCCTGTCATTGTGTCTAGGTGTATATCTAAATGTGAATCCCTGGTTCCAGCCCAGGTATTTGCCACAAGTGTATAGATTTTCTGTGTAAATTTTTTCAAGCAAACTACCCCTCCCATCCCCCCTACCCCCCGTCCCCCTCCCCTCCCTCCTCCAGCCCCCCTCCCACCTCCCCACCACCTACCTAGGTGAACCCCCTGGGGGTTAACCGTGACCATTACCCATCTAGCTCCAGCTACTACCAACCGCTTCATCCCATACTCCTTCCCCATTCACTTCTCCTCTCCAACGCCTGTGTAGCCCTCCTCCCCCCACCCCCCACCCACATAACAAAAAAAGTTTCCTAAGCCATCTATAACTCCCAAACCCCTTACACTGAATTTATAAATTTTTCTCTATTCTCCTCCAGCCACTTCTCCACCCCAAGAGGGGAATCAAAAAACAGAAATCCCTCAAAGCTGATACATGTAATTTTGCCGGATACAGAAGGGCATAAGGGAGATTAAATTTTTGTAAGGTGCGTTTTGATTGGATGAACTCTGCCCTTCTTTTCTGCAAGTCCGGTGAAAAGTCGGCATAAAAAGAAACTCTGGCCTCCTTGAAAAAAACAGTCCCTGCCTCTCTAATTTTTCGAAGCAGCACCACTTTGTCTCTATAGTTAAGAAACCTTATGAGCAGAAGTCTGGGAAATCCCCCTGCTGGAGGAGCTCTGAAGGGCACCCTATGGGCCCTTATAACTGAAAAAGAAGCAGAAAATGATTCTCTCCCAAATAAATCCACCAGCCACTTTTCAATAAATTCAGGCTGGTCAGAACCCTCGCTTTTTTCCGGGAGTCCCACCAATCTCACATTATCTCTTCGGCTTCTGTTCTCCATTTCATCTAATTTGGAAGCTTGTCTGGATAACTGCTCCTTCAGTAGTTTCATTTCTTTGATCAAAGGAGGTAAATCATCCTCCAGCAGGCCTACTCTTTCTTCCAGGGCTGTTGTTCTCTCAGCGGTTTTCTGAAGGTCTTGCCTGACCAATAACAGGTCCGCTTTTACTCCCCTCATCTGTTCGCAGAGTTCCTTAAGCGAGGAGTTACACACCCCTACTGCCATAAAAACATCCGTAAGTGTTGGTTCTTTCCCTGAAGGCAAGGTTGCATCAGTACTAGTCTCTGTATTTATATTTTGATCATTTGACCCCGATCCTTTTGGATTATGAGTTTTGGATGATTGGGTCGCCTGAGACCCACCTATTGGCATAGCTGGTTGCTGACCCTGGCTTTTCCTATTGGGGATCCCCCCCTGGTGTGTTTTCGATTGTGACCCCTTCTTTGGAGGGGTCACAGCTGAGGCATGAGCATATTGCTCTAACTTTGCAGCTGCTGACGCTGCTGCTGAAAGTTGGGGGTTTTTGTCTTTAGCAGATCGCAAGTTCTGCATTGTACGTTTCTTAACCTAGTGCCTAAGCACCCGTCCCGCACTTATTTAGAGGCGGAGTATGGAGAAGAAAAGGAACCAGGATGCAAGTACTATATGTATTATATGTTATTTCCTCAATATACTCCGCTATTTACACCAGGTGGGTGGACACACAATATGCCCCCTGCTCAATGACACAGTGTCTCCGATAAAGGTGCCGCCAGGCAGTTTGCTCCCCAGTTAACACGGACTCCGGAAAATTGCAGCAGAGGGTATCTCTTGCCTAATAGGGCGCCCTATTGACACTGTTGATACTGAACCACTGAACAACTCGCCGTGTCCACCCACTGACCCCTAGTCTACCGAGCCTTCATTAAGCAGTATAGCTTTGATATAAATGAGTCCCCTGGGGGAGGTCTATAGAGATACAGGGCTTCCTGATCAACATGGACTCAAGATATTACATGAGGGGTATTTTCACCCTGATGGCCAGGGCCTACTAGCATACCAGTACTTCTGAACATTCCTCCAATCACCCCTCCAAGGATGTCCGCAACCTCACAGTCCACCGAACCCCTCTCTGGGCCATGTAGCTTAGTGCAGAGTCCTTTTCCCTTCATGTAACCATAGCAAATACCATCCTCTTAACCTTATATAGAATGTAATATGAAAAATACAGAGCAGCACCGCTGGCATTTACTTCCGGTTTTCCCCTATTTGCCTTAATGTTACCTGCTATGCAGCATAGCTTCATATGTTCCGGACCACTTACTGTACCCCTCCACCTGTGGTTCTCCGGGTATTGATCTGCTGTAGTGATCAGCTGAGAAGACCTGCGTGGTTCCGAGTATGACCAGACGCCTTTCGCTTATATGCTTAAATAAATAGTAACCGAGCCTCACAAAGAAGGGGATCCTGCAAGGTTTTGCCTGTAACGCGACCTGCAGACGCTCGACCCTTTGTAGGGGAATCCTGGACACTAGAGCTAAGGCATTCCTGTAGGGTGCTGTACAGGTCCAAGGGAGTGGATCCTAAAACATGAAAGGGTACCCAGTCCTTGAGGGTCCCCAAGTGACGGAACCCGCCATGATGGGTAAAGCTTGGGCTCTTAGTTTCTAGGGCTGCCCTGAGCCTGGATGGGTAAGTGAAACCCCCTTATATTTATTTATTGTGGGGTGCCCCACTGATTGTAAAAATCTGTCAAACTTGATAGAGGCTGGACACCTGTATGCAGTTACCACAGGGGAGAGTTTGGGCTAGCTGTAGGTGTTTGCAGGAGTACCCTTTCCTTGTTGTCTTGGGTGTACACAGCTGTTTGGCAGCCATGGCGCACGCGGCTTCACCACAGATGTTGTGTGCACTCTGAGCCATGCATGTGCTATAGCTTGATCTTGGTGCACAAAGATTTGCATCATGAGTGCGCATGCACGGGATTTCCGGGAAGACGTGTTGACCGGGAGCTCTGACCCGGCCGAGCCTTCCGTGGTCCCCAACGGCTGCAATTACTAGCAGGAACCCCCGATCCAGACCCCACCAGGCTTCGGATAGCCTCAGGCACAAGCCTGTATGTGGAGATACCCTCAAAAGTCGGAGGTCAGCCGGCAGCTTGAGTTCGGCCTACCTGCCCCCATTGCTTCCAAGATGGCGACCGCAGCCTCTCCATGCGGAGACACAGGGGACCGGGACTCCAATGCTGACCCCCCTACGACCGACCAGCATGCTACTTCTTTGCTGGCGACCCCCGTGAGTACCCAGCCACCACAGATTGTTTCCCCTGCCTCCACTGAGTCACTCATTGGCAGAGCATTGTCTGACATGCTCCATACCTCCACGCTGAAATCTCCTATTAGCCTCCCAGGCTCCCAGCAGGCTCTCCCTCTGCACTCCCCCCACCAGACTGACATGGCCCAACTACTGAACTGTTTCTCAGACATGCTTGCTGCAGGCTTGGCTCAGAATGCAACAAAAATAACCACATCTATTAAAGCTGACCTACAAAGCTTGGGGGCTCGCATTGACGTGATTGAACAAACCGTCGATCACACAGCAGCACGCACCAATCAAAATACTAATTGCATTCAATCGCTGCAAGACCAACTCGAAATCGCATTAGCCAAAATTGACGATTTAGAGAACAGAAGTCGGAGATACAACTTCCGTATCAGAGGAATCCCTGAATCTGTCACCAACATCCATGACACAGAAAAACTTTTTATGAAAGAAGTCATCCCAGACATTTCAAGCCATAAACTTGAGACTGACAGAGCCCACAGAGCGCTCCAACCACCCTGCCAAGATGGGCTCCCGAGGGATATAGTGGTCAAACCCCACTATTATGGGATCAAAGAAGAAATTATGAAAACAATTCAGAATCTGGATAACCTTTCCTTCCAGGGAAACAAAATTCAAGTTTTTGCGGATATTTCCCAGACCACAATTCAAAAGAGGAGATCCCTAAAACCACTCCTAGAAATCTTAATGCAGAAATCCATAAAATACCGCTGGTCCTTCCCCTTCCGCCTTCTGTTCTAACACAAGGAATTTCCTCCCAGGAGCCCTCCAATAAACCAGGCTCTTCCAAGATACCCCCCGGAAGCCCCATCACTCCGATCTGGAATAAGCAGCGAACAAAGCGATACCGTGACTCTCATCCGCCCAGATGATACCTAATTCAACGGGCCCTCCATGGTCCTTTTTCCTTTTTTCCAGGATTTCTTTGTCTAATTGTGTGGTGACTAGTTACACACCAACTGAATCCTTCTCTCCATCCATGAGAGCAGAACAATTTTTCCTTTTCCTCCTCGCTCACCCTCTCCTAAAAGGTTATGGGTGAGGGCTCCAAATTTAGACATTTCCTCCCTAAGAAAATATATCCCTGATTCCTCAGGATCGACCTTACAGCTTGAATTTCCTGTGCCTAGGCTGTCCTTAGCTTCATCCTCGAGATTATAGCTAACCCCTTCCTTCTCCCCTTCCCATCCACTTCCCTTTTCCCTTCCCTCCCTCACCCCTCCCATTTACCCGAAGACATCCTCCTAGAGCCTGGTCTACAGTTCTGTTAGATTGTTTATATGTTTTGTTATCTGTTAAAGTTACTCATTTTTTTGTTACTTTTTTTTTCAAAAGCTCTTTAACTCTCACGCTTTGAGGTTCCATAATGCCCTTAAAGTTGGGGGCCCAGCGGCCTAGACGGGTTTGCTTGCCACTCCCTCTGTTGTGATCGAGAGGGGTTTTCCCTCTGGTGACACCAGACACACAACCTCGGCTGAGGTTGTTTTTGTTTTTCCGAGACCCTATATAATCCCCTGTGAAAAGACGCAAAGCCTTTCAAAGCTATAATTCTAGGAGCTTAGACATAATTCTCCTCCAGGAAACTAATTTCCCCCCAATTACTCCCCTTCCTTCCTCCACAATAAATATCCCACCTTCTTCCTAGCAAATGCAAATAAAAAAAACGGGGAGTTGCTATACTATTTTCTAAACAGACTTCATTCACCCACTCTTTAACAATTAGGGACACTGATGGGAGATATATCTTAGATAAAGATTCGATTGAGGGAAACCTCTACACCCTCATTTCCTATTATGCACCTAACAGGGGCAGGCCAAATTTTTCTCCTCCCTACTTGCAAATCTTTCACCCCACTTTGAAGGTAGGGTGATCATGAGCGGTGATTCCAACATCACCTTTGACCAGGTACTGGATAAATCAGACCATGGGATTCCCCACCTTAAAAAAAACCCCAAACAAAGTCTCTGGATCGCCAGACTCCTCCACTCTCTAGGTCTTATTGATACCTGAAGGGAACTAAACCCATCAACAAAATATTATACACACTACTCAGCCCCTCACAAAACCTATGCTAGAATTGATCACATATTCATGCCCACTTCTGAAATACACACAGCCTCCCAGGCTTCCATACAAGATGTCCCGTGGTCCGATCACTCCCTAGTGACACTGAAACTTTTAAACTCTATATCGCCCCCAGGATCACGACATTGGTGCCTAAATGAAAAAATTCTCTCCAATCCTGTACATTGCATTATGCTGGAAAAAGATATTAAAGAATACTTCCTGATTAATGACACCGGTGACGTCTCTCCAAGCTCCCTTTGGAGTGCACACAAGGTGGTGATTAGAGGGAAGCTTTTCCAACTTTCCTCCAAATTAAAACGCGAACGACAAGCGGACATTTAAAAACTAGAAAAAGAGTTCAAAGAACTTAGTTTATCCCAAAAACGGACCTCAACCTCACCACTCTCTCTAAACTAGACACCACCAGATTGACCCTCAATTTAGCCCTGACTTCCAATGCAAATAGACATCTTCAATGGATCAGTGGCAGTCACTACATGCGTGCTAACAAGTTTGGCCCTTAGTTAGCGGCCAAACTCACCCCGAAACATAGGATCTTTGCCCTCCCCAAAATAAAATCCCTGTCGGGTTCTCTTACCCAACACCCCAAAAAGATTCTAGACGCCTTTCAATCCTTCTATTCCAATTTGTATTCTGACAGCAGTCCTATTTCCCACAAAGACCTAGACTCCTTTCTAGAGAACATCCCGCTGCCAAAACTTTCTGACTCCCATCGTTCCATCTTAAAGTCCCCATTTCAAGAATCCGAGATCCGAGCGGTCATAAAAGACCTTAAAAAAGATTCTGCCCCAGGCCCGGACGGATTTTCAACCTACTACTACAAAACCTTTACAGACACGCTCTCTCCGTATCTGGCCCACCTCTTTAACTCCTTAAGCAAGTCCTCCCCCCTTGATCCTGATGCCAATCTAGCCTATATCTTGGTCATTCCCAAACCGGGTAAAGACCCCAGCGAAGTTAGCAATTACAGACCAATCTCGTTAATCAACAATGACTTAAAAATTCTGACAAAGATATTATCGAACAGACTAGCATCATTTATAGGTTCTTACATACATAAAGATCAGGTGGGGTTCATCCCGGGGAGGCAGGGTCCGGACCAGATACGGAGAGCAGTAAACACAGTCTCCCTCATGAAGTCAGGATGGGATGGCGGTCCCCCTCAGGAGGGATTCCTCCTCTCCATTGATCTCCAAAAAGCATTCGATACTGTTGCCTGGCCCTACCTATTTACAATTCTAAGGAAATGGGGCTTTGGCCTGGACTTCATTAATGTACTAGAATCCCTCTATCATCAACCAAAGGCACAGGTTGGAATTCAGGGATACCTTTCAGAACAATTCCCTATAAAGAAGGGCACGAGGCAAGGTTGCCCCCTCTCCCCACTTCTTTTCGCGGTGGCTATTGACACCTTGGCCATCGCGATAAGACAACATCCAGATATCCATGGAGTCCGCTGTGGCCACTCAATGAACAAATGTGCTTTGTTCGCGGACGAAATCCTCCTATTTATTACATCCCCCCTAATTTCTACCCCCAACATAATCCAACTTCTCCACAATTTTGAACTCGCCTCCGGACTCAAAGTAAACATGTCAAAATCAATTGCTCTTAATGTATCAACTCCCCAAGACATTGTATACAGACTGAAAGATCAGTTCCCATTTTCCTGGAACCCCACTTCCATTCCCTATTTAGGGATTAATCTCACACCCGGCATTGACCAATTGTTCAAATATAATTACCCCCCATGTTCAAAAAACTCATCGAAGACCTGAATCAATGGTCCCTATATAATCTATCCTGGCTAGGCAAAGTGAACGCTGTTAAAATGACTCTTCTACCCAGAATATTGTACCTTTTCCGCTCCCTCCCTATTCCAGTCCCCAAATCACACATTCAACACTTACAATCTGCCATCATCCGCTTTATATGAGACAAAAAGGGACACCGATTTTCCAAAGATGTTCTTTTTTGTCCCAGAATGAAAGGAGGCCTAGGCCTACCTAACCTGTGGTGGTACTATCAGGCAGCGCAGCTTAGCCAGTTTTCCATAATTTATCTTAAAGGGCCTAAACCAGACTGGGTGAACATGGAACGAGAAGCTGTCCCTAATTATATTTTGCAACTTCCTGCTTTGGAACCTACCTAAACGACGCCCCCCTATACTAGCTCCTACAGCTCCAACGTTATGTGATTCCCTACATAAGATGAGACCCCTAACCTCAATCTGGCAACCACTTGCCCATATCTTCCGTAGCCCCAGGTTCCCCCCAGGTCTAGATATCCAGGCTTTCAAATGGTGGCTAGACAAAGGCCTATACAGAATTGGTCATTTCTTTAATTCTAATGGACCCCTCACTTTACCATACTGTACCTCAAAACTTGATATGCCCCCTCCGAAAAATTTAGGTTCTACCAAATATCACATTTTCTGAACCTTTTATGGAAGAGCAGCGAAATCCCACTCTCAGTAACTCCCTATGAACAGTGGGGTTCCTCGGCCGTGGACACAAGAGGAGGTATTTCTCTCATATACTCATCTCTAGCTGAACCATCGGAGAAAATGACCTACATGTTGAGCTGGGAGCATGATCTTGACCTTAGCTGGGATCTGGACCTATGGCATTCCAATTTTACCCATTCATTTAAAGGTATCCTAAACACATCCCTGACTGAGGCTAGCCTCAAAATTTTAACACGCTGGTATTTGGTACCTTCTCGTCTTGCCAAATACTATCAAACTACCTGTTTGTTTTAGAGGATGCAACCACATAGGTACTCTTCTACATATTCTATGGGAGTGTCCCAGAATCAGAATGTTTTGGAATAAGATATTCTCCCTCATTCGCAGAACCATTGGCTTTGCGATTAAGCAAGACCCAACTATTGCCTTACTTAACTGTCTAATCCCTAAAATCTCTAAGTCTAACCAGACTCTGATTCGGTTTATCCTCCTTGGAGCCAAAATGACTATTACCCGGTCTTGGAAATCTCAGACAGTGTCCTTTCGTTTAGCTAAACAAAAAATTTCTTGGATAATGATGCAAGAAAAGATTTCCAATACCATCCTGGACACTTTGGATAAATTCAAAATCATATGGGAATTTTGGGCTACCCAGGTGGGGATCTCCCTGTAAACCTGAATCGTAGAACATAGGTTCGATTCTTTCCCAGGGTGGTCCTCAGACACCCTCTAGTGATAGCCTTCTGTGCATCTCCTCTCCCCCAACTTCTGTCATACGCACTTTAACTTTTCTCTTTTTTCCCCCTTTCTCTTCTCCTCCTTCCTTTCACTGAACTTCTCGATGCTACTCTTCACTGGCTCTCGGTATTACTATGATCTCCTTTAGATAATCAATGGGTTGATCTCAGAAAAGGTCCCCCTTCATTGTTCCCTCAGATTCTTTCTTTTGAGGTACTCTAGTTCCTGCGACAGACCTTTATTCGACCCGCCCTGAGCTTACAACCCAGACTGTTGTTTTTTGGTAATGCTTTTATTCTTGATCTTCATGTCACAAATGCATTATTCATTGTCCATAATGAACTGAATACTTTATTCTTTTGTATTTTCTCTCTTCATTTCATGCTCTGGTTGTCTGGACCTTACTACCTCCTGCACAGCAAGATCCTGGACGGGGTGCTGGTGGTGGGGGGTGCAGAGACCTTAGAGCATTACCATATAAAGGAATATAAGCCTTGATTTGTGAATACTACTCGTTTTCTCTGTTTACAAAATCTTCTATGTATCAGATGAGCAAAATGTTCAATATTTTTATGTATTGTTGTAATTCTTCAATAAAATTATCTTTAACTCAAAAAAAAAAAAAAAAAAGATTTAAATCATGTCTGAATACAGCTGCGGTACCATGCACGTGCGTGCACACGTATGTGCAGAGCATCCCGGCACACAGCCATCTTATTTAATCTGAGAATGGCTAACATGTGGTGCATCCAGGGGATGGCTGTGGGACACAGAGTAGGATCTGAACCATTCACTTTCAGCAGTTCATTTCTCCTTACCCGGGTCACGTGAGTCACCAGGTGTTGGTTGGCAGGCTAAGGTGCTTAGAAGGGTTGTTGCACAGAGGCTTGGTGAGCCCTACTAAAGGGTATCCCTTCTGGGGTATGTAAATATTAAACCCAGGTACTCCCTTTTTGTGGCTTGCAATGTCTTCAAAAAAGAGGAGTGGGACTAACACAGGGAAGGGCACATCTGTGTAGTCAGTAGCTCCTGAGGAGCCTAGGCAAAACCCTAGTGTTGTAACCCCTGAAAGACCAGAGGCTTCCGGACTATCTGAGCCACTGCGCCTGTCTGGTATGGTGCCTACTGTCAACTCTGCTGCTTCAGCCTTTTTCCCCAGAGATGATCTGTCCTCAGCTCTAACCGGGGTTAAAGGACAGGATTACTGGCTTGATTGCCTCCATCTCGCAGAGTGACAAGAAGCGGGACAGATCCCCCTCCCTTGATCTTCCTAACTTGGAGCAGGAATGGGTTGATGAGGGGGAAGAGCTAAATGCTAATGATTCTGTGGAGGGCCTGGCAGATGAGTCTGCTTTTGAGCAATCTGGGCCAGAAGATGTCCAGTTGTTATCAGTCTTTCAGTCGCAGAGGCTTTTGATCCAGACTTTTACTGAGATGGTTCGTTCTGCTATTAAGTTACCTCCCACAGAGGTCTCTGAGCCCCCTTGGTCCTCTTTGGGGTCCCTGAGGCCTCCTCAGTTCGCACAAGCTTTCCCCTTGCACCCACTGTTGAAATAGGTGGTGTATGCTGATTGAGAAAATCCTGACATCCCTTTTATATCCCATGGAAGAAAAGTTTGTTAAGAAGTGGGGCATGCCAGCCGTAGATGCGGCAGCATAGGCGTGCACAGCCTATTGCATTAGGGTATGCACCCCAAAGCTCAAACGCACATATATATATATATATATATATATATATATATATATACACACACACACACACATTATATTGTCAAAAGTATTGGGACACCTGCCTTTACACGCACATGAACTTTAACCACTTTAGCCCCGGAAGGTTTTACCCCCTTCCTGACCAGAGCACTTTTTACAATTTGGCACTGCGTTGCTTTAACTGGTAATTGCACAGTCATGGAATACTGTACCCAAACGGAATTTGCGTCCTTTTTTCCCACAAATAGAGCTTTCTTTTGGTGCTATTTGATCACCTCTGAGGTTTTTATTTTTTGTGCTATACACAAAAAAAAGCGACAATTTTGAAAAAAAACTATTTTTTACTTTTTGCTAAAATAAATATCCCCAAAAATATTTAAAAAACAATTCCTCATCAATTTAGGCCAATATATATTCTTCTACATATTTTTGGTAAAAAAAAATTGCAATAAGCGTATATTGATTGGTTTGCATAAAAATTTATAGTGTCTACAAACTAGGGGAAAGATTTATGGCATTTTTGTGGCACTTTTAATGTTTTTAATTTTTTTACTAGTAATGGCGGTAATCTGCGATTTTTAGCAGTATTGCGACATTGCAACGGACAGATCAGAAACTTTTGACACATTTTTGGGACCATTGACATTTATACAGTGATCAGTGCTATAAAAATGTACTGATTACTGTGTAAATGACACTGGTAGGGAAGGGGTTAACACTAGGGGACCATCAAGGGGTTAAATGTGTGTTCCCACAGTGTGTTCTAACTGTATGGGGATAGGACTGAGTAGAAGAGGAGACATTTCGCTGTTCCTACTTACTAGGAACAAACGAGATGTCTCCTCTCCTCTGACAGCACAGGGATTTGTGTGTTTACACATACAAAACCCATGCTGGCTCTCATGCATGCGATCACACGTGGACGTCGGTGATCGCGACCTCTGGCCACGTACATCGGGTCCCTCGCCGGCTCTTAAAGGAACCCCATACTCATACAGAGTTTCACACAGGGGAGCCATTCTGCCCCCGTAAAAAGACTTGAGCCGGTTGGGAACTGGTTAATGGCATCCTAGTCTTAGTCCGTAGGGTTTAATATTGAGTTGGTCCATCCTTTGCAGCTATAACAGCTTCAACTCTTCTGAGAAGGCTGTCCACAAGGTTTAGGAGTGTGTTTATGGGAATATTTGACCAATAAAAATTAACTTCAAGTGCAATAATTCACATTATAATAGTAACTAAAACATATACAATTAAGTGTAATAAACTAAAAAATGTAAATTCCAATGTGCTATAATGAAGTAAACCTCCCAACTAAAAAGTTGTTGCATTTGAAGTTAGTTTGTATTGCAAATATATGTAGAGGGGTCTCCACTATCCCTGCTAAGTTTTATTTGTTATGTCTTGTTCTCAGTCTGATGTGTATTATAGGTGAAGTTGCATATCACAGAGACCAGTATTGTGGTAATATTGAAGTTTATTGAGATTTACATACATTAAAGGGTTCCACCATTATTGTTAAGTTATTGATTAGTAAGTTAGCGCTGCACTTTTTTTGTGGTGGGGGAACACGTAACAGTGGTTAGCAGCAGGGCTTTCACTGACACTTTTTTATTTTACCCCCAGTAGTTTACTGTAAATAGTAGTGTGGTGATTACCTATTATACTAAAGATCGGCATGTGGCATTAATAAACATCAACGGATTTCGGTTGTGCCCCACCAGGCCCCCCTCATGGACAATGTGCCTGGCTGTGGAGTTCATCTCCCCATCCCTGCACTCAGTGCACTGATGGGCACTGATTAGCAGCACTGATTGGGGCACTGATGGGCACTGATTAGCAGCACTGTTTGGCAGCACTGATGGGCACTGATTGGCAGCACTGATGGGCACTGATTGCCACTGATAGGTGCACTGATTGGCAGCAATGATGGGCACTAGGGATGGGCAAACGGTTCAGCCCGAGCATAAGTTCGGGCTGAACTTTTGGATCGGATGTTCGGTGAACAACGAACATTGTGCAGTGTTTGCGGAAAAATTGAAAAAAAAAATAGTAAAAAAGACAGGAGACACTTTCGGACAAGTCCTTTATTAAAAAATAAAAAAATAAAAAATTCCCACTATGTAAATCCATCTCACACTGCCCGAAGAGCCGGAAAAAAAAAAAAAGCTGCAACAGCTTTGCCTCCATGGGAGGCTCCTGCCGAATCACGGTTCTTCTTGGTGACAGCTGTTATATAGCTGAGGGCGGGGCCACCCAGTGATGTAAATGGGTGACCCCGCCCCCTCTGACACCACAGGGAAGCCATTTTTTTTTAAAAAGGGTGACGCAACCCGGTGATCTCTGATCTCTTCCATTTGGTCAGGTAGATCTCCACCTCTCAAAGGTTGCCTATCCCTGCACTAAACCCTTTAAAGCACTGTCCATCCTTATCCTACTCCATGTTGATCTCTGACCCGCAACTGTGCAACTTTACTTTTTTACATAAATAGGAAATTAAAATACAATAGGAAATTAAAATACATACCTCTTTTACACAGTCCCAAAAAGACCAGATTCTAATTTTTGCCCATAAGACATCTATAGCTAATGATTATTAAGAAAATATGTACAAAATGTATGTTGGAGACTTGTACTCTACTTTGTTTTTTCTGAGAATACCCCTATCCACAGGATTTCTGGACAAAAGTCAAAGCCACTATTTACAGGGTGATGGATGTGTCTCTTGCAGATGGCCTGGTTACCCTTTTGTTACATGTCACTCTGATGTCAGTTAAGCACTACATAAACTTTCTTCTCAAGAATCTCCTCAGTGCAGCCAAGGCCTGCATAGAGGCATAGTGGAAAAAGCCCTCTCCACCCACTATTGAGCATTTGCTAGATTGAGTGGCTGACATACAGTTTATTCCGACGGCTAAACCGGTCATGTGTACAGGGCAATAGGAGTAACCACTGCTCCATCTACCATTTTCCATTTTCTGTGTGGCAGGCAAAAAATACAGTAGCGTGATCAAGGGAGAGGGTGGTGGAGTGATCAAGGGAGAGGCTGATTGCTCTTTTAGGTCAGCAATTACCGGCTGACCTAAAAGAGCAATCAGAAAATTATTTCAAATTTTGGACCCCCTGGTTCCAATATTGGGATTTTAAGAATGATGCAGTCAGTTCTCAGTTGGTGCTTCAAGGTAGTGAGCTGGGGGGACCCCCCCCTTTTTTTCCTCTCTCCACCCACCACCCTCTCCCTTGATCACTCTACTGTATTTTTTGCCTGTCACACAGAAAATGGAAAATGGTAGATGGAGTAGTGGTTACTCCTATTGCTCTGTACACATGACCGGTTTTGCCGTCGGAATAAACTCCGAAGGTTTCTCTTACGGAACTCTGACAGAATTCCATTCAAGCGGTCTTGCCTACACACGGCCAAACCAAAGTCCAACCAAAGTCCGACTGTCAAGATAGCGGTGACGTACAACACATGCGACGGAACTAGAAAAAGGAAGTTCAATAGCCAGTAGCCAATAGCTTCCGTCTCGTACTTGCTTCAGACAGAGCATGCGTCGTTTTTGGTCTGTCGGAACAGCATACAGACGAGCGGTTTTCCCAATAGGAATTGATTCCGTCGGAAATATTTAGAACACGTTCTATTTCTAGGTCTGTCAGAATTTTCTAAAAAAAAGTCCGATAAGGCATACACACGATAGGAATATAAGATGAAAAGCTTCCGTCAGACCTTTTCTGTCGGACATTTTGCTCATGTGTACGTGGCATAAGAGTTCAATTTGTAGTTTACTGATTATAGTTTTAACTGTGGACCTATGGAGAGATTAAACTGATGTGTAATGCTTGTAATCAAAAACCACATATCTATGTAACCATGTGTTCCATTCATTCAATATAAAAAATGGTCTCTTAATTCTTTATGAGAGCTTAATAGAAATGTACCAGTCGTAGGACAGGTTTGTATCAACGAGAAAAAAGCCACAGCAAATCAGGCCAATTTCTGTCTACCAGTAAGAGCAGGTCTATTACTGTTTAATGAAAAAAACATGTGTCACTTATAAAGCTATCTGAAAAATCTTTTTTTTTTTTTTCAAAGTGAAATTAATCAGATTAGGGTGCTGCTATTGTATTTAATCTAAGCTAGTTGTAAAAGAAAAAAATACATTTCACAGCCAAATATGTGCTTCCAAGGTACATTGTCACTTGTACTGCCTCCCAAAATTGCATTGTTTCTTAATACTAGGAAACTTTAAAGCATCCCTCAAATGTTATTTGAAGGATTTACTATATGTATTTTCAATGCTGCCCTTTAAGTTGCATGACAAGAACTTCTTCCTGCTTCATTGCATTTTTTACAAATTTTCTACATGTTCTCCATGGCAGTGCACAGCTTTCCATGCTTTTTTTGACAGCAGTTTGCCCATTAGACCTAAAAATGGCCAGAATTTAATACCAAAATTTATCCTCTATAGACTTCAATGGGATTCATCTTCAGGTTCACTGACTAGGTTCTTTTATTGCTGTAATTATTAGTGGTGTTCAGAAGAGACATCAATAAAAGCAACAATGCTGTGTGGAATCCCCCAGTTGCTTACAATAGTACAGCAAGAGTGCATGTTCTGGCTACAGCCAGTAGATATCATTATTTCTCCAGTTGTGGGTACTTTAGTCATGAATGTGCTGGGGTATTTTATGCTACACATATTTGATGTGTGATCCTAATCCCATTTTTTTTAATAGTATATACTTGTGAATTATTAAAAACATTCTGAAAACCACATATTGGGACCATGTAAAGCCATTCAAAATCAAGCTTCCTTCTGAGGTATGTACATAATCCAACATTAAACTTTTCCTCTGTGCAAGAGTTACCTGTAACAAAGATTATTTGGTGCAGCCCTCCTTCCTTGTGCAGGGTGACTGGTCTTGTATCCATCCCTTTTGCAATTATTTGCAGTGGGAGAGCCTGCTGGTAGAATTGGGCGAAGGTTCGGCACGAGCATGAGTTTGGGCTGAACATTGGCTGTTTGCCTATTAGACAAACACCCGTATTATCGAGGCGTTCAATCGTTTGTTTGGCCAGCCGAATGACCACAATGCACTGTGCTGCCACACAGGGCATTGGAAGCCCTGATTGGCTGAATCAATGAAAGCTTTGCCCAATCAGGGCACAGAGTACTGTCAGAGCCATGATTGAAGAAAGTAATGTTGACTCTATGGCTCATTGCTCCTAATCTCGCCCCACACTATAAAAATATTCTCCCCATAGTGGCAGGGGCATTGCTAGGTGGCAAAAATAGCAGAGGCTTCAGCCTGAAGTCCAAGGCCGACATCGTGGCGCTGGTTTTTCTGGCTGACCGGTGAGTAAGCTCACTTGCTGCCTGACCTACCTGACATACACACATTGACCTACCTACCTGACATATACACTGACCTACCTGACATGCACTGACCTACCTGACAGATACACTGACCTACCTACCTGACATGGACTGACCTACCTGACACATATACTGACCCACCTACCTGACATACACTGACCTACCTGACACATACACTGACCTACCTACCTGACATATACTGACCTACCTACCTGACATACACTGACCTACCTGACACATACACTGACCTACCTACCTGACATGCACTGACCTACCCGACACATACACTGACCTACCTGACACATACACTGACCTACCTACCTACCTGACATATACTGACCTACCTACCTGACATACACTGACCTACCTGACACATACACTGACCTACCTACCTGACATGCACTGACTTACCTGACATACACTGACCTACCTGACATATACACTGACCTACCTACCTGACATGCACTGACCTACCTGACATACACTGACCTACCTACCTGACATGCACTGACCTACCTACCTGGCATGCACTGACCTACCTGACACATACACTGTCCTACCTACCTGACATACACTGACCTACCTACCTGACATACACTGACCTACCTGACATACACTGACCTACCTACCTGGCATGCACTGACCTACCTGACACATGCACTGACCTACCTGACATACACTGACATGCACTGACCTCCCTACCTGACATGCACTGACCTACCTACCTGACATACACACACTGACCTAAATGTTCAGAAGACAGACTTCACGTGTCCTGCAGCAGCTCAGCTCAGCCGTGGTGTGTGAGGCAGCAGGAGGAGAGCCACCCGCCCGAGCACTGAGCGGGGACCGATGTGGCGCGGCGGTCACATTGTAATTTCCACCTTCTGGAGCCTGCAGCGCCTATGATGGATGTCACACATCCAGCGGTCTCGCCATTGGACCAGTGGGACATCCATCATAGGAGCATTGGGATCCCATTTGGGGCTTCAGCCACTGTCAGCCTCCCTACCGATGCCACTGCATAGCGGTTAATTACAGTGTGATATTGGCGTGGAGAGAGATAGAACAGGGCTCTGTTAAGTGCTGCTAGTGAGTTAGTGTGCTATAGTGTGCTATTGTGCTTCTATTGTCAGTGTAGAATATCAGTTTAGTGTGCATCTAGTGATAGTTCAGTGTGACTGTAGTGTGACCGTTCATTTTTACTTTAGTGTCAGTTTAATTTGTCAGGGCAGGATTCCTGAGTGTATATCAGTCCATTATTGCACATTTAATGCGGTATATATATCCATGCATTACTGCATGTTTAACTTAGTATATATCCGTGCGTTACTGTACGTTCACTGCAGTATATACAGTGGGGAGAACAAGTATTTGATACACTGCCGATTTTGCAGGCTTTCCTACTTACAAAGCATGCAGAGGTCTGTAATTTTTATCATAGGTACTCTTCAACTGTGAGAGACTGAATCTAAAATAAAAATCCAGATAATTACATTGTATGATTTTTAAGTAATTAATTTGCATTTTATTGCATGACATACAATATCTCACAAAAGTGAGTACACACCTCACCTTTTTGTAAATGTTTTATTATATCTTTTCATGTGACAACACTGAAGAAATTACACTTTGCTTCAATGTAAAGCAATGAGTGTACAGCTTGTATAACAGTGTAAATTTGCTGTCCCCTTAAAATAACTCAACACACAGTCATTATTGTTTAAACCGCTGGCAACAAAAGTGAGTACACCTCTAAATAAAAAAAGTCCAAATTGGGCCCAAAGCGTCAATATTTTGTGTGGCCACCATTATTTTCCAGCACTGCCTTAACCCTTTTGGGCATGGAGTTCACCAGAGCTTCACAAGTAGAAATTTGGACAGTTGTGGAGGCAACATGGACTCTTGTGGTACGATATGAACTTAAAACAGTCAATTTACAAAAATATATAAATTTATTATGCACAAATATACACATCATAAAAAGCCTCCAATAGTAGATATTATACATTGGATGCTGCTAATCATGGAGCATCAACTTGTCTGACATAATAAATACCACAGTGGTAGGTCCCCTTACAGGAGCGAGATAGGGTCTCCGAATTGGGTTGGTAATTAATGGCTGCTAGTCAAGATATCACAAAGTGAGGTCTCCCTCCTAAATACCAACTCCGGGGTGGGACATACATATTTACCCAGGGTGTGATCTTCGGGTAAAAGGTGCCAATTATTAGAGATCAGCAAACTTAAAGATCGTTCATGAGCAGAAAAACGAGTGATGAATGTCACTGTATTAGTTTCAGTTTTGGAAGTTTTTTGAATAGGAGTTCAACTCTGGGTCCTGTTCAAGCTTTATTGAAAACTTTCCTCATCAAAGTTCTAGAATATCTCCTGTCAGATAGTCTTGATCTTAAAAGATCAGACTGACGAAAGGAATCTTCTTCAGATGAGCAATTCCTGCGAAGACACAGGTATTGTGCATGTGGTATGCTTCTGAAGAGTGAAGCAGGGTGAGAACTTTGGGCATGCAAGATAGTGTTCCCCAAGCTAGGCTTACGATATAAATCAGTAGTGATGTAGCCATTGTCATCAATACAAATCCAAAAATGTGATTTCAACTGCATTAATTGTGTGTGTAAATTTCAAATTGAAATTATTGATGTTGAGGGCATCAAGAAACACCAACAGTTTATCTCATGACCCTGTCCACACAATCAGGAGATCGTGAACCAATGAATGAACCAAAACCAAAATTGTACATGGTTCATGTAAGGCACAAATCTTTCATAGTCGAGGGATATACTGAGGGGTATATTAGATTCTATCTGTATTGACTTAAGATGCATAGCAGTATATCATGAAGGTTGGTTATTAGTTATGTCTCTCTGTTGTTAATACTGTATATTTGATTCATATGCTTTCTTATAGATCATATTCTGACCTAATATACTCTGAAGAAGGGGGTTACCCCGATACATGTAGAGTGTGCAACTGGAAGAATAAATCTCTGTGTGTTATGCCCCGTACACACGGTCGGATTTTCCGATGGAAAATGTGCGATCGGAGAGTGTTCACGGACATTCCGACCGTGTGTGGGCTCCATCGGACATTTTCCATCGGATTTTCCAACACACAAGGTTTCAGAGCAGGCTATAAAATTTTCCGACAACAAAATCCGATCGCGTCAATTCCAACCATGTGTGGCCAATTCCGACGCACAAAGTGCCACGCATGCTCAGAAGAAGTTCCGAGTCGGAACAGCTCAGTCTGGTAAAATTAGCGTTCGGAATGGATACAGCACTTTCATCACGCTGCAATGTAAAAAATTGTTTAATACAGCGCACTCTCTTCTTTATAATGTGAGAAGAATGAAGTAGTTTTGCTGCTCATATTCACACAGACTTCTCACAAACTTCTTTCTTTATTATTTATCGGGATTCCCTCAATATATTTTGATTTGTCACATCTGACCAAATTTCTTTTTTGTTGTTTTATTTTTGTTTTGTATTTTTTCAAGGCAGTTTTTATTTTTTTTTTGTGTTTGTATTTTTTTCAAGGCTGTTTTTATTTTGTGTTTTTTTGAGTTTTACTCCAGAATATTTTTGTGTGTGTTTTGTGTGTCAGGTTACCACAACACCATTGATATCTTGTATTATTTAATCTCAAGGAGATTGTTTGCTGTTGGTGTCCCTTGTTAATTTCACATTGTATTTTTGAAATGTACCTGCCTCCTCACCAACAAACTGTCCTTTTTGAAGGAAAACACACATAGGCAAGTATAATTGAAACAAAAAATTCCTTTATTAAGGGCTCACAACCAAACAAAGAGGGAGGCAATGCTGGAGAAACATCAGAAATTGGCGAAGCCTTTGGCCCCCAGGGCACACAGCAATTATTTAACATCAAAATTATACAGAAGGTCCTCACACAGCTTGCGTTGACCCTCCTGCATGCCCTGCAGTTTGGTGGCAGCCATGCAGGCAAAGGCCTCTTCAGGAGTGGGGGTGGCTCTGTGGGATGTAGAGGCCTCCTGAATGAGTCTGAGCACAGAATCCTAAATGGGACTCCCCTTCCTCTGTCTTTTGTATGGAAGGCGGAGGGGAGGAACCGGCGATTCGGTCAGGCTCCTACTGGGCCCAGGCTTCTCCTGGCTGCCACTTAGCCCCGCCTCCTCCTGGCTGCCACATTCCACAGCCTCCTCCTGTGTGCCACATTCCAGAGCCTCGTCCTGGCTGAGGTCTTCCTGTGTATGAAAAAGGGACATAGTTTTAGTTTTTACTTTATCAATCACACACAATTTTCATCTCATGACTGTTGCAAATTGAATGTTAACAAATATAACAGACTATCTTTCTGACCCCAGCATTTTTCATTCTTGTCCCAATTATTTTTGCCCACCACTGTCTATTGATATGTAAAACACTTTATTAAATCAGCAATTAGTGATCAATAATAACATCTAGTAAACATCATTTATTTATTGACCAGAAATCTGTAGAAGAATGCTATACCTGGTCAAGCTGGGCTCCTCCACTTCTTCCTGGCTGGAAGTCCCATGTTGGACATTGGAAGCCTCAGCTGGGGTGGAAGGAAGAGTGGAAGGAAGGGTTGAGAGGGATTCCCTGACTCCAGTCTGGTCTGACAGAAATTGCAGTCTCTCATAGTACCCCAGCCTGGGGACATAAATGTCATCTGCTGCAGCTCCGGATCTCTGGGAATCCATGACCTTCTTGCGCTCCCTAAGATAAGTGCTCCTCAGGCCACCAATTTTGGCTTTTAAATAGGGGATGTATGCCGTGGGGACCATCGGCTTCACCAACTCCAGCAGTTTCTCCAGCGCTGCCTGCCTCTTTTGTTTATTATTATAATGTGGATGTTTCACCTGCCACAGACAGGGCAGCTCTCTGTACTTGTCTATGGACAGGGGGAGGAAGTTGTGGTCATTGAAGCCATCCAGTTTATCTGCAAGACACAACACAAGACAAACCCTAATGTCAGGCAAAACTCTCCTAATCTTGTTACAATATAGGCCTCAATCTAGAAGCAGTATAGGCCCAAGTTTAGATCTTACCTTCGTTATCACGATCGGCGCCTTCGATACTCCTTCCTCCACTCACAGATCGTACGTACTACGCACGCGTGTTACGCTTTATACACACTGCGCATGCGTATAACTCTGCCCGCCCCTGATGTTCTTTCTAGTCTATTCCCCACCCCTTTTTGTTCGGCGCAGTGGGGGAAGAGCACATGGCGGAGACACAACAGGTGCGTGCTAATTACAGCAACGAGGAGGAGGAGGAGGAAAGCCCAGAGCCTGAAATGTCTGGATCCAGAAGGAGAAGATTTAAGGCATTGACTATGTCCTTTGGGGAGATGTTGGAGATGGTCGACATCCTGAAGAAGGACGACTATGATGGGAAGTATGGACCTTACCCCAACCCCAATGTCCGAAAGGCCAAGATCATGGTGAAAGTGGTCAAAAGTCTGCACTGGAATTTCGGGGTACGTCGATCGAAAGATGAGCTCAGGAAGTGGTGGTCAGACCTAAAATTAAGAGAGCACGAGCAGTACAGAAAGATCCGGAGAGTGCTGCAAAAAAGTAAGTGTTGTGCTCTGTTCCTAGTCTTTTTGTATTTATTACGTACGTGCTGCTCCATGTGCTTTTCTTAACTGTTATCCAGTTTAAAATGTCAACTTTCATGTTCATGGGCACATTATTCGTTCGTATGAAACATTTTTCTTTCGGCCTATAAAACACCATTGTTTTGGCCATATGCATTTGCCCACATTTTTAGGGCCTACTTGTGTGAAACTAATTTGGTTGTGTAGATGGGTTTTGTTACTAGAATGAAATGCAAACTAGATTCTGTGTAAGGAGAGGACACTCAGCAGCTGTTTACACATCTGGACGCTGGAGCACTAGTGTGGGACACAAGAACACCCTACTATAGGGGTGTCTCCATCTGTGTAGCTTGTACAACACAGGTAAGTATTGAAGCTTTACAAAGGACAAGAAAAATGCAACATCTTGGAACTCTGCCAAAATAGACAATTGTACCCCACTTCCAAGCAATGTTTCATATTTATAGTTCTGACATCAAATATCAGTGTGCTAAGTAGACCTATTTTTTTTTACATGGGGAGAAAAGACTCGGAGGACACCCCTCATCTGAGAAGACCAGAGACCCCCAACCTCTGGAAGAAGGGGAAATCCATCCAGAACAAGCACAGCAGGAGGAAAGACGTGGTGCAAATTGGCACCACAACAGGTGAATGTCTGCGACCATAGGCTCAGGTAAGAGATGGATGCAGGCATATTTATAATACATGGTGTTTTTTGGTTTCTATCTTTTTAGGTGATCGTGATGTTGTGGATCCAGATCCTTTCACCTCGGAAAGCGCACAGATCCTGATCGGGGAGATCATGGGGTGTAATAGAGACTTGGAAAACATCAAGAAAAACATCAATGATGTTATTCAAAAAATGAAGAACATCATTGATGTTTTAGGGAGAGTTTAAAACCCCTCAAAATCCCTTTGTTTTTTTGTGTGCTAAAAATTTTTGACATTTTTTGACAAATTTAAGAAAAGTCAAATTTTGAAGATGCAAACAGTGTGTCAACATGTGCTATCTTCCATCACAGGAGAGCAATGGACGCGTTTTGGGGGTGCAACCCCTTCCTCAATAATCAAGTAGCTGTGAGGAAGGGGTTGCATCCCCAAAACACGTCCCTTGATCCCCCGTGATGGCAGGTAGCACATGTTGACATTCGTAAATTTGTGTGCATCTTCAAAATTTGGCTTTTCCTGGGTTGACTTCACCCCACATTTATCAAACACAGTTTGTACATACTCATGTTTGATATTGCCTTCAAATTCTACCAAATGTGAACTTTGTAAGTTCAAGATTTGTGTCTTTCTTGTTGGTTTTAAACATGCCTGTTTTATCTTAAATGGACATTTCTACTTTTTCTAATGTGACCCCAAAAATTGTTATACAACAAACATGTTGGTTTTTATTTTTAAAAACCTTTCCTAAATGTACATGTGATTGTGCTGGTATTAAAAAGATTGTTAATCAAGAATGTGTGTGTGACAGACTCACCCGGGACAGAGGCTATTGGAGGGGACTGAACGCAAGCCTCTTGCCCACCGATTATGGGCCCTAGCATTTGGGGGAATGGTGCTCTCTGTGAGCTGTATGCCTGGGGACCCTGGGGCTGGTGTTACTTTGGATTTAGCTCCATGTCCCCCCAAAACACACAGACTCTGGGAAACCTTTATATGCCATATTAGAATGATAAGACTGAATTATACTGTTGGGACACATCCTGTGAGGAGATGCTGGTGTCATCCACTCCAACTACCTGTGTTTATGTTAATTGAATGAGCTGATCACATTGTCCTATATACAATGTAGGAGACGGGACGACTCCTATTGGAGCTGCTGCTATTGTGAGAAGGTGTCCTATGATAATTAACTCAGTCTGGGCAAAAGGTCATGTCTCAATAACCTAGGCTGTATAAAGGATTAGTTAATTAGCTCATGTTAATTAGGTTAATTAGGTTACAGTTGTATTGTTAGAGGAGGTTCCAACGGCATATAAAGTCTTGTAATTTTGATTCTAGATAAAGTGAGTTCATGGTAGCAACAAGCAAGTGTCGCCTTGTTTTGTGCTCAGAGAGGTTGGAATACCTGATATCTGTATACAGACTGGGAGGAAGTGGTATATGACGGAAGCACTCAAGCGGAGTGTGGGATGTTCCGTGACATTGGTGGTAAGCAGCGGGAAAGCTTCCTGCAGTCTGGGACATCCAAACTTCCATCTGGATCCAAGGTCCAGATAGCAGGAGAGGAGAGGTACAGATACCAGCCGCCATGGATGAGGAATTCAGAAGGAGGTTGCGAGAGATGCAGATACAGCACAGAGGACCAGTATCGGAGCAGGTCCTGCTGGGATGGTGTGATTCTATTAGCTGCAAACTCTGGAAGGAAGCGCTAGCCCGTGAGCAGCGACACCAGGGAAAAGTTCTCCCCTCCATCGAGGAAAGGTACTGGTCGCAGTACGGACTGCGGGTGTGGTTTTTGGGAGAAAAACCACACAAGAAGCAGACAGCTGAATTAAGCAGGCTGGTCTGGGCAGAGATAAAGCTGGATGAGAGCTACAGAGCCCTCCGGTGGCATGTATCCCAAGCATGTCCCTGGATAGTGGATGACAGCCCAACGGAAGGATTAAGCTACAGCGGCTTGGGACTGTTGTATGTGAAGCTGACAGGGGACTCTAACTTTGGGAGTGATTTGGAGTGGCGGGTGGATGAAATCATGGATTTCAGAGAAGGGCTACTGAACATTTCGGAAGTGCACTGGGCACAGGAAGATTTGGAGTTTCTGGCCGTTCAGGAATAGGAGCTAGAGATCGCCTACAGACGGCTGCTAGACATTGCACAGTGCCAGGGCTGGGCTCCCTTTGCCTGGGACTATCAGGAAATACCAGCTGACAACCCTGAAATCCTGGCTGAAGAGTCGGCAATGTGGCAGAGCAATAGTGTGCTTTGCCAACCTGCCCCCGCAGCTATGGAGGCGGAGGTCTTATGGCGGATGCAGCAAGTGCTGACTGACCTTAATGATCCTGTTTCTGCATGGGATGATCTTGGATGGAGGAATGTGCCTGTCCAGCAGCATGCCAGAGAATCTGCAGTGTAAAATCTGGAGATTGCCGTCCCCAAACCTGAAGTGCTGACAACAGGGCAGAGCTCTGCTAACCTCTGCCCAGCACTGATAGCATCTTCTGGATTCCATGCACAGGAGATGGTGAACCTCCATCCCCAGACACCAGTTGCAGAGACAGGGGATTTGATAGACTTTTCTGCTGAGGAAGAACCATCGGGTGAGCCCCCAGCAGAAGAGTTGGAATTAGGGCCAAACTTCATTGTGCTCTGCTCAGCACTGATGGCATCTTCTGAGTTCCACGGACAGGAGATGGTGAACCTCTATCCCCAGACATCAGTTGCAGAGACATGGGATTTTATAGACTTTTCTGCTGAGGAAGAACAACCTGATGAGCCTCCAGCAGAAGAGCTCCTATCAGGGCCAAAGTTCACTGTGCTCTGCCCAGCACCAACAGTGGCTTCGGCCTTCTTGAGAGAAGAGGTAGTCGGCCTTTCTCCCACAACACTGACAGGGACATGTGATTTTCTGCCAGCAGCATCTATGGAGTTACAATAAACTTCTCCAGCTGAAGATCTGGTAACTGGACAGAGGGTCCAAGACCTCTGCCCCACACCTGCAGCAATTGTGGAGGCCCAAGTTGAGGAGGTGGCAGTCTATCGCGATCTGCAGATCAGGATCCAAGGAGAGAATGCAGTCATCACCTCACAACTGCAGCTTGATCTGGTGTCGGGGGATGGGGCTTCAGTTCCCACCTGTATACCCCAGGGATGCTGGGCAGTCGGCCCAGATCCCCAACAGCAGGATGGAGTGAGCTCAGTCCCCCTGTCTTCTCTCCAGCGGCAGAAAGACTCCAGGGAGAAGGGCCAGTCCAGGCCTCTCCCCAGCGGCAGATATGTTCTCTGAGAGAGGCAGAGGTTGGCTGGGTGAGTAATACTCTGTTTGGAATAATTTATTTGGGGTACTGTGTGGGTACAGGCAGTAGAGGACTGGAACTATGGACTAACTTCGGAGTCAACCCGTCTGGGGTCTCCTCCTGTGTTAGTCTCCTGCCGAAAGGGGAGAAATGTGACAGACCTAGCCGGGACAGAGGCTGTTGGTGAGGACTGAATGCAAGCCTGTTGCCTTTTGATTATGGGCCCTAGCATTTGGGGGAATGGTGCTCTCTGTGAACTGTATGCCTGGGGACCCTGGGGTTGGTGTTACCCTGGATTCAGCTCCATGTCCCCCCAAAACACACAGACTCTGGGAACCCTTTATATGCCATATTAGAATGATAAGACTGAATTATACTGTTGGGACACATCCTGTGAGGAGATGCTGGTGTCATCCACTCCAACTACCTGTGTTTATGTTAATTGAATGAGCTGATCACATTGTCCTCTATACAATGTAGGAGATAGGATGACTCCTATTGGAGCTGCTGCTATTGTGAGAAGGTGTCCTGTGATAATTAACTCAGTCTGGGCAAAAGGTCATGTCTCAATCACCTAGGCTGTATAAAGGATTAGTTAATTAGCTCATGTTAATTAGGTTAATTAGGTTATAGTTGTATTGTTAGAGGAGGTTCCAACGGCATATAAAGTCTTGTAATTTTAATTCTAGATAAAGTGAGTTCATGGTAGCAACAAGCAGTGTCGCCTTGTTTTGTGCTCAGAGAGGTTGGAATATCTGATATCTGTTTACAGACTGGGAGGAAGTGGTATATGACGGAAGCACTCAAGCGGAGTGTGGGACGTTCCGTGACAATCTGCAAATAGGGAGGTACGTAGGTCATGCGTGCCTATTTTTATGCCATGTAGAGTGGCCGTTAATGTTAGATATCTGGAGAGTAGTTCTAGGGCGATATTGAAGAGGAGCGGGGATAGGGGGCAACCTTGGCGTGTACCCTTGTGAAGGCGAAGTTCTTCTGATAGAAGACCTGCTACCACTAATCTTGCTGTCGGGGCTGTGTACATGGCGGTGATAAGATGGTGGAAGGGACCAGTGAAGCCCATTGCTGCCATTGTCAAGGATAACCAGTCAAAACTAACGTTAATAAAGGCTTTTTCCGCGTCTAACGTGATAATGGCATGATCAGTATCTGTGTGTTGAAGTGCATGTTCTAGGGCCAGCATGACTTTGTGGATGTTGAGGGTGGCAGTTCTTCCTTTTACGAAGCCTGATTGAGCGGAATGAATTAGAGAGGGCATAGTATCTGCAAGCCTAGTGGCTACAATTTTAGAAAGAATTTTCACATCTAGATTGAGAAGTGATATGGGCCTGTATGATCCCGGTTCCTGGGGGTCTTTACCTTTCTTAGACAACAGTTTTATAATGGCCTGGTTCCCTGACTGTAAGTATGCACTCCCTGACCAAATACCCTGGTACACTTGGAGAAGAGTGGGTTCTAGGAGGGGTTGTAGGGTCTTGTAAAATTCACTGGTGAAACCGTCTGGACCTGGGGCCTTGGATAGGGTCAGGTTGCAGATGGTTGTAGAAAGTTCAGGGAGAGTTATAGGTGCATTAAGGGTTTCTAGTTGTGATTGAGAGATTTTGGGCATGGTTATTTTTTCTAGAAGAGCGCATGCTTTTTGTGTATCTATGGGATCTGAGGCATAAAGTGTAGAGTAGAATTTTTGCATGACTTTGTTAATTGATTGTGGAGTAGCATGAAGGGTACCTGTACTGTCACGAAGTGATGTGATGTGGGTGGGGCGGAATGGACCTTTGCAGAGTCTGGATAAGAGTTTACCTGCTTTGTTCCCAAACTTATGGAATGTGGCATCTAGATAGGCCTTCTTGGTTTTTTCAAGGGTATTTACCCAAGTGTCAAATTCTCTTTTTTCTGCCTGCCATTCAGTGCGTACAGCTGGGGAGTCTTTAGTGTACAATTCTCGTTGTGCCTTGTGTAGGCGTGAGCTGGCCTCTTTGTATTTAGTTAGGGTGTTGAGTTTAAAGGAAGTTGCATAGGAGATGATACGACCCCTTAGGAATGCTTTACCGGCGTCCCAAAATAGGTTGGGATCGTGTATGTGAGGGGCGTTATTTGAGGAGTATTCAGTCCATGCATCGGAAATGTATTGTTGAAAGTGTTAATATGCAGGTAGGAGGGGAACCGCCAGATATTGGGGTGTGGGGGTAGGTCTAGGTTGTCGAGTGTCACCTCTATAGGGGCATGGTCGGAGATGGTTATGTCGTGAATAGTGGTATTCTGGAGAAAAGGGAGTAGGTTGTCAGAGCCGGAGAGATAGTCTGTCCTTGTGAATATTTTGTGTGGGTTGGAATAATATGTGAATTCCCTGTCTGTCGGGTGGGAGAGGCGCCATAAATCCTGAAGGTGAATAGATTCCATGGTGCTTGCAAAGAGAGAAGGGGCGGGGGGGTTGGTGCCCAGTTTTGGACCTTTTGGAGAGGACCTGTCGTCTGTCTGATGGAGAGTATCATTAAAGTCCCCTCCGATCAGATGGGGGAGATCAGGCTTGAATGGAGGAGAAGATTTGGATGCCGCACACCGGATGTAGTCAAAAAACTTCACTTTATTGAAAAAATGGGATCATCAAAATAACAAGACTGTCATGCCGGAAGTACAGGTAAGCTGACGCGTTTCGCACTCAGGACTGAGTGCTTACTCATAGCTAACAAATATTAAAAAGACAAATTCTTATATAGCTCAATGGAGTATCTTCTCCTCCATTCAAGCCTGCTTTGCCTAGCATTCAGCCAGCACCTGGAGCTCTTCTGCTCTGAAACTTCTACTTACACCTGGGTCAGTGTCAGCCTGAGCGGTGGAAACACTTTCTTTGCTTGTCTGCATCTACAGATGGGGGAGATGCGTGTGTTCCAGTAGCCAACTGGATAGTTCAGTGTAAAATTGTCTGCCTGGGTTGTTGGGAGCATAGACATTTGTTATTACTAGTTCTTTGGAGCCTATTTTGACATGTGCCATGAGCAGATGGCCCTGACTGTCAGTTTTCGCCGATAAAACTGAGCAAGGGATGTTTTTGTGTATGAGTAGGAGAACGCCCGCTTTGCGTCCTGCTGCTTCTGAGCCTAAAACAGTGCCTACCCAAAGCTTCTTCATGCGATGAAAGTCTGGGGCTGATAAATGTGATTCCTGCAGTAATGCTACGTCGGTTTTGAGCCGTTTGAGATCCCTAAGAATTTTCATTCTCTTATGGGGGGATCTGAGGCCCTTTATGTTCCAGGAGACTATTTTCATATTGGGGGGGGGCTGGAGAGAGATATGTGCCGATAAGTTTGTTTTATCATTGTGTAGGTGGTGTGGTAAAGTACCACCTATGTCAGGAAGCGTGATGTTGTTATATTGGAGTTGAGGTAGGTTAGAGGTGCAAGTGGGTTGGTATGAGCCCTGAAAAAGAGGAGAAAGGGAGGGGGGGTATATCATAGAGGGGGAACAACATAAAGGAAAGCATCACAAATAGACACAGAAACTTCGCTTTTTTCCGCATGGAGTCACTGTGTGGGTCAACTCCCAGAACAGGACAGTTGCGGTACGTCCCCAGAGAGCCCATGGGAGAGTGACAGGTGTCTATGTAGGGACAGAGAGATCTACTGTCCAAAAATTAGGTGGCCAGAGAGGTATGTTGCAAGTCTCTGTTCAGTGAGGAGTGAATCGATGCTGGTCTGAGGCCGAAGATCTGAAGCGCTTTGCGCGGGCTCCGTTGATCCAGGGAGCGATTGATTGGAGTGCCTTTGGAGGGGGTGTGCTGTTGAGTGTTGGAGAGCAAGGACCGCACATAGGCTTCTGCTTCTGAGGGTTCCTGGAAGGATAGCTGGTCACCGCTGGGTGTCCTGAGGCGTAGAGTAGCCGGGAAGGCTAAAGTGAATTTGATCTGTTGTTTAAAGAGTTCCGAGCATATCTGTTGGAAGGCCTTGCGTTTCTTTGAGACCTCGATGAAGTAGTCGGCAAAAATCAGAACCTTCACGCCATCAATTTGGAGCGAGCGGGTTTGTCTGAATTTTTGGAGGATAAGAGCCTTGTCAGAGTAGTTCAGGTATTTAGCAATGATGGGTCAAGGGTTCTTGCGTTCTTCGCTAAAGGACCCCATCCTGTGGGCGCATTCCACCGTGCAAGAGCCTGTTAGGCCTAGCGCCTCAGGGATGTGTTGGGAGCAGAAATCTGTTAAAGCAGATGCTTGGAGAGATTCGGGTATCCCCACGAATCGCAGGTTGCTCCTTCTGGACCTGTTTTCCAAATCCTCGAGTTTTTGGAGTATATATTGATTTGTCTTGTCTTGTGCTTGTTCTGTGGCTTGAGCTTGGTACATCTCTTCTTCCATACTTGATAGGCGGTGTTCTAGCTCATTTAGCCTGGTGTTGTGTTCTCCTAGCTGGGCCTTTATTTGTTTCATCCCCGCATTAACAGCCTTTTCCAAAGATGCAGAAATCATGGGGGACAGGAGGGCTGCCACTGCCTGCACTATGCGCTCCGTTTTATGGTCCCCGGCATGCTGTGGAGAGGGGGCTGACATGGAGAAGGCCTGAGAGAGGGAGGCTTGAGGAGAGGAGGCTTGTGAGTGTGTCTGAGCGGGGGATGCTTGAAGGGATGTGTGTGGAGCTGTGCTGCCACTTACTTCCATCTCCGCCATCTGCGCGCCTGTGTGTGCGTCCGTGTAGGCCGAAGCCGGGGGCCTCGATTTGCAGGTGTGCCGGCAGCGCCGTCTGGGCCGTGTTGGTGCGGGAGCCGAGGACCTCTACGAATCGGTCCATATAGTGGGTGCTAGTGCCCAAGGTGGCCGAGGGTGGTTTTAGGCTTCTGGGCTGGCTTTGCAGGCAGGTTTGGAGTCCTTAGTGTGGGAGTAGTGAGGAGAGACAGCTACTCCATGCGGCGCCGGAACCAGAAGTTTTCGAAGGCTTTTCATGATGTGTATATTTGTGCATAATAAATGTATATACTTTTGTATATTGACTGTTGTAAGTTCATATTGTACCACGAGAGTCGATGCTGCCTCCACAACTGTCCAAATTTCTATCTAGTAATAGCACAAAAGGTACATTAATTTTCACAGGTTGCCACTGGAATCCTCTTCCACTCCTCCATGACGACATCACGGAGCTGGTGGATGTTAGAGACCTTGCACTGCTCCACCTTCCATTTGAGGATGCCCCACAGATGCTCAATAGGGTTTAGGTCTGGAGACATGCCTGGCCAGTCCATCACCTGTATCCTCAGCTTCTTTAGCTAGGCAGTGGTCATCTTGGAGGTGTGTAGGGGTATTATCATGTTGGAATACTGCCCTGTGGCCCAATCTCTGAAGGGATGGGATCATGCTCTGTTTCAGTATGTCACAGTACATGTTGGCATTCATGGTTCCCTCAATGAACTGTAGCTCCCCAGTGCAGGCAGCACTCATGCAGCCCCAGACCATGACACTCCCACCACCATGCTTGACTGTAGGCAAGACACACTTTGTACTCATAACCTGGTTGTTGCCACACACGCTTGACACCATCTGAACCAAATGATTTTATCTTTGTCTCATCAGACCAAACGACATGGTTCCAGTAATACATGTCATTAGTCTGCTGGTCTTCAGCAAACTGTTTGCAGACTTCTTGTGCATCATCTTTAGAAGAGCCTTCCTTCTGAGACGACAGCCATGCAGACCAATTTGATGCAGTGTGCTGTGTATGGTCTGAGCACTGACAGGCTGACCCCCCACCCCTTCAATCTCTGCAGCAATGCTGGCAGCACTCATATGTCTATTTCCCAAAGACAACCTCTGGGTATGACGCTAAGCATGTGCACTCAAATCCTTTGGTCGACCATAGCGAGACCTGTTTTGAGTGGAACCTGTCCTGTTAAACCGCTCTATGGTCTTGGCCACTGTGCTGCAGCTTAGTTTCAGCATCTTGGCAATCTTCTTATAGCCTAGGCAATCTTTATATAGAGCAAAAATTCTTTTTTCAGATCCTCAGAGAGTTTTTTGCAATGAGGTGCCATGTTGAACTTCCAGTGACCAGTATGAAAGAGTGAGAGCGATAACACCAACTTTAACACACCTGCTCCCCATTCACACCTGAGACCTTGTAACAGTGGGGAGGGATTGGACCCAATTTGGATATTTTCAATTAGGGGTGTACTCACTTTTGTTGCCAGTGGTTTAGACATTAATGGCTGTGTGTTGAGGTATTTTGAGGGGATAGCAAATTTACACTGTTATACAAGCTGTACACTCACTACTCTACATTGTAGCAAAGTGTCATTTCTTCAGTGTTGTCACATGAAAAAATATAATAAAATACTTGATATTTGATACATCAGAAAACAGAACTTAATATTTGGTACAGAAACCTTTGTTTGCAATTACAGAGATAATATGTTTCCTGTAGTTCTTGGCCAGGTTTGCACACACTGCAGCAGGAAATTTGGCCCACTCCTCCATACAGACCTTCTCCAAATCCTTCAGGTTTCGGGGCTATCTCTGGGCAATATGGACTTTCAGCTCCCTCCAAAGATTTTCTATTGGGTTCAGGTCTGGAGATTGGCTAGGCCACTCCAGGACCTTGAGATGCTTCTTACGGAGCCACTCCTTAATTGCCATGGCTGTGTGTTTTGAGTCGTTGTCATGCTGGCAGACCAAGCCACAACCCATCTTCAATGCTCTTACTGAGGGAAGGAGGTTGTTGGCCAAGATCTCACCCCAAAGAATGATGTTTCCACCTCCGTGCTTCATGGTTTGGATGGTGTTCTTGGGGTTGTACTCATCCTTCTTCTTCCTCCAAACACGGCGAGTGGAGTTTAGACCAAAAAGCTCTATTTTTGTCAGACCAAGGTCAGACCACATTACCTTCTCCCATTCCTCCTCTGAATCATTCAGATGGTCATATGCAAACTTCAGACGGGCCTGGACATGCGCTGGCCTTTGCAGGGGGACCTTGCATGTGCTGCAGGATTTTAATCCATGATAGCGTAGTGTGTTACTAATAGTTTTTTTTGAGACTGTGGTCCAGCTCTCTTCAGGTCATTGACCAGGTCCTGCCATGTAGTTCTGGGCTGATGCCTCACCTTCCTCATGATCATTGATGGCCCACAAGGTGAGATCTTGCATGGAGCCCCAGACTGAGGGAGATTGACTGTCATCTTGAACTTATTCCATTTTCTAATAATTGCACCAACAGTTGTTGCCTTCTCACCAAGCTGCTTGCCTATTGTCCTGTAGCTCATCCCAGCCTTGTGCAGGTGTTCAATTTTATCTCTTATGTCCTTACACAGCTCTCTGGTCTTGGCCATTGTGGAGAGGCTGGAGTCTGTTTGTTTGAGTATGTGGACAGGTGTCTTTTATACAGGTAACGAGTTCAAACAGGTGCAGTTAATACAGGTAATGAGTGGAGAACAGGAGGGCTTCTTAAAGAAAATGTAACAGGTCTGTGAGAGACGAAATTCTTACTGCTTGGTAGGTGATCAAATACTTATGCAATAAAATGCAAATAATTATTTTAAAAATCATACAATGTGATTTTCTGGATTTTCGTTTTAGATTCCGTCTCCCACAGTTGAAGAGTACCTATGATAAAAATTACAGACCTCTACATGCTTTGTAAGTAGGAAAACCTGCAAAATCGGCAGTGTATCAAATACTTGTTCTCCCCACTGTATCAATGCATTACTGCATGTTTAATGCAGTACATATCAGTGCATTACTGCACGTTTCACGCAGTATATATCAGTACAATACTGCATGTTTAACGCAGTATAAATCCTTGCATTACTGCATGTTTAACGCAGTATAAATCCTTGCATTACTGCATGTTTAACACAGTATATATCAGTGCGTTACTGTACGTTTAACGCATTATATATCAGTGCATTACTGCACGTTTAACGCAGTATATATCAGTGCATAACTGCATGTTTAACGTGGTATATATCAGTGCGTTACTTTATATTTAACGCAGTATATATCAGTGTGTCACCGCACATTTAATGCAGTATATTTGACTGCGTTATTGTACATTTAACGCATTATATATTAGTGTATTACTGCATGATTAACGCAGTATTTTTGAGTATGTTGCTGCACATTTAGTGCAGTATATTTGAGTGCGTTACTGCAAGTTAAATGTAGTATATTTCAGTGCGTTACTGCATGTTTAATGCAGTACATATCAGTACATTACTGTACAATTAATACATTATATATCAGTGCCTCACTGCATGTTTAACGCGGTATATTTGAGTGCGTAACTACACATTTAACCCAGAATATATCAGTGCATTACTGTACATTTAACACAGTATATATCAGTGTGCCACTGCACGTTTAACGCACTATATTTGAGTTGAGTGAATTACTGCACATTTAATGCAGTATATACTGTATCAGTGTATTACTGCACGTTTAACACAGTATATATCCATGCATTACTGCATGTTTAGCGCAGTATATTTGAGTGTGTTACTGCACATTTAGCACAGTATATATCAGTGCGTTACTGCATGTTTAACGCAGTATATATCAGTGCATTACTGCACTTTAATGCAGTATATATCAGCGCTTTACTGTACGTTTAACATAGTATATTCAAGTGCATTACTGCACATTTAGAGCAGTATCTTTAAGTCCGTTACTGTACATTTAATGCAGTATATATCAGTGTGTTTCTGCATGTTTAATGCAAAATATATATCAGTGCAAATATATATCAGTGCATCACTGTACATTTAACACAGTATATATCAGTGCATTACTGCACATTTAACGCAGTATATTTAAGTGCGTTACTGCACATTTAGAGCAGTATACTTGAGTGCATTACTGCAAGTTTAACTCAGTAAATATATAACAGTGCATTACTACAGTTTAATGCAATATATATCAGTGCGTTACTGCATGTTTAACGCAATATATATCAGTGCATTACTGTACATTTATATATCAGTGCATTACTGTATATTTAATGCAGTGCATATCAGTGCATCACTGCACGTTTATTGTAGTATATTTTAATGCATTACTGCACATTTAAGGCAGTATAAATCAGTGTATTACTGCACGTTTAGCGCAATATATTTAAGTGCGTTACTGTACATTTAACACAGCATATATAAGTGCGTTACTGCATGTTTAACGCAGTATATAGGTGCGTTACTGCACGTTTAACACAGTACATTTGAGTGCATTACTGTCTGTTTAGCGCAATATATTCGAGTGCGTTACTGTACATTTAACGCAGTATATATCAGTGCTTTACTGCATGTTTAGCGCAATATATATAGGTGCATTACTGCATGTTTAACACAGTACATTTGAGTGCATTACTATCTGTTTAGCGCAGTATATTTGAGTGCTTTACTGCACATTTAACACAGTATTTATCAGCGCGTTACTGCACTTTTAATGCAGTATATTTGAGTGCGTTACTCCACATATAAGGCTGTATATTTTAGTGCTTTAGCAGGATATATCAGTGCGTTACTGCACGTTTAACGCAGTATATTTAAATGCGTTACTTCATGTTTATCGCAGTATATTTCAGTGTGTTAGTGCATGTTTACTCACGGTATATTGCAGTGCGTCAGTGCAGTTTTACTGCAGTATATTGTAGCGTGTCCGTGGAGTGTGTCTGTGTAGTGAGTACTCAAGTTAAAGTGCACCAAACACCACTTTCCATTGATTAAAGTGCATCCATGTACACATTTTCACATCTTTAATACATTTTGTTAATAAGCGCCCCCCATCATGTCTGGGAGGCCAACAAAGAGAGGCAGACGTTACATAGTTACATAGTAGGTGAGGTTGAAAAAAGACACAAGTCCATCAAGTCCAACCTATGTGTGTGATTATATGTCAGTATTACATTGTATATCCCTGTATGTTGCGGTGGTTCAGGTGCTTATATAATCGTTTTTGAAACTATCGAAGCACCCCGCCGAAATCAAGGCCTGTGGAAGGAAATTCCACATCCTTGCCGCATTTACAGTAAAGAACCCTCTACGCAGTTTAAGTTTAAATCTCTATTCTTCTAATTTTAGTGAGTGGCCACGTGTCTTATTAAACTCCCTTCCCCAAAAAAGTTTTATCCTTATTGTGGGGTCACCATGGCACTGTGAGAGGGCCAGCAATGTGTGTGTCCACAGGCAAAGGTGGACGTGGTCAGTCCTCAGGCAGGGCAACATTTCCTCTGTTTAGTAATGTTGCCTGTGCTATCCAGCCACAGCATGCAGAGGAGATATCAGGAAGATCCTGCCAGTAACAGGCATTCTAGACTTGTTGGTGTGTGATCGCGGGTGCCAATGCACATGCGCACGCACGGGAGCACGTGCACGTGTGCCCATTAATGCCGGGTGGGCTATTTAAACCAGACTGACACACGGGGACTTTGCTGTCTGCTCTACAGCTTTCTGTGTGTTCCTGATACCTGAAATCTGTTCCTGTGCTATACCCAGCTTGCCCTTTTACCATCTGCCTGCACCTGACTCCGGCCTGTCTGACTCCTCTTCTGCCTGCTCCTTTTGTCCTGCTGCTGCCCGCCTGATAACCGGCCTGGCTTGCCTGACCTTCCTGAATTCCTGAAGGAATCTTCCTGCAGTCTGCTGCAGCTATCTGCTGTTCCAGCCTGTTCCAGGTTCCAGTCTGATGTCCAGCTCCAAGCCAGCTGTTCCAATTCCAGTCTGCTGCACTTGTCCACTGATCCAGCCTGTTCCAGTTCCGGTCCTCTACTCCAGTTCCAGTCTGCTGTCCTCCTGTGCAGAGCTTCCTGACATCTGGACTTACCTTGTGCTGTTGATTCTGCTTGTGCCCCTCCTTACTCCTGCGCTTCCTGTTTACTCTACTAGGGGCCCTGAGTCGGAGGCACAAGGGAGGCCTTCCACTGCAGTTTGGGCTTGTCTACTAGGTATGTGACAGGAGGTGGTGGACAGGCTTTCTAAACCATCATCATCCCCCTCATCCTCCATCACCCAAGCAGAGACTAGTGCGCAGTCCACTGCTACTGTCAGAGTGGCTTATTCTGCCTTCTTATCCACAGCTACCTCTGCCATAGCACCCGCATCAGGCATGGAAGAGCCAGCTGAGTTGTTTGAACACAGCATCAGCCACGTGCTCCTTGACGATGCACAGCCATTACTTGATTCAGATCTTGGTTCTGAGGTTGAGGAAGGTAGGAATGTGAGCCTGCAGAGAGGGGAGAACACTGGTAAACAACAACATGGCAGTCATGTTCCCCCAGCCACAGCGTATTGCCAAGTTGTCTCCAGTGGTAATGGGTGGAGGGGATGATGATGAGGTCACTGATGCAACTTTGGTGCCAAGGAGAGCAGAGAACGAAAGTGAGAGTGAGGCACAACCCCAAAGTGGCAGCCATCATGGAAAAGTGGAGAGCAACCACCCTATTCCACCAGATTGTGGAGCTGTTATCTCCCGACCCACTTCCCACAGCTCACCTGTTTGGGCCTTCTTTTAGCATATGTACTGCATTTTTTAAATAGGTACGCAGGGTTGTTAGATCTGCTGAAACAGGCCAGAAGAGTCTGTAGCCATAGGTCATACACAGCCAGTGCTCAGTTGGATGAAATTCAGCAGGAATTCCACCTGCCAATAAACTGCCTGGTTTGTTACATGCCCACCAGGTGGAACGACTTTGACAATGCTGCAGCGGCTGCACATGCAGCAGAGGGCCATCAACTAGTACCTGGGTGAATATGGTGCAATAACAGGCTCAGGCTGTCTCGGCTTTTTTTCCCACGCTAATGTCTGCTGATAAAGGATGCATGCACCGTACTGTGATTATTTGAGGAGGCCACAAGGATGGTGAGCCATGACAATGCATGCATCGGTGACACAATCTCTGTTGTGTTCCTGCTGGAAAAGATTCTGCGTGGCTTTATGTAGGGATGAGCTTCGTGTTCGAGTCAAACTCATGTTCGACTCGAACATTAGCTGTTCGCAAGTTTGCTGAACAGCGAACAATTTGGGGTGTTCGCGGCAAATTCGAATGCTGCAGAACACCCTTTAAAAGTCTATGGGAGAAATCAAAAGTGCTAATTTTAAAGGCTTATATGCAAGTTATTGTCATAAAAAGTGTTTGGGGACCCGGGTCCTGCCCCAGGGGACATGGATCAATGCAAAAAAAAGTTTTAAAAACGGCCGTTTTTTCAGGAGCAGTGATTTAATAATGCTTAAAGTCAAACAATAAAAGTGTAATATCCCTTTAAATTTCATACCTGGGGGGTGTCTATAGTATGCCCGTAAAGGGGCGCATGTTTCCCGTGTTTAGAACAGTCTGACAGCAAAATGACATTTAGAAGGAAAAAACCCATTTAAAACTACCCGCGGCTATTGCATTGCCGACAATACACATAGAAGTTCATTGATAAAAACGGCATGGGAATTCCCCACAGGGAAACCCCGAACCAAAATTAAAAAAAAAAAATGACGTGGGGTTCCCCCAAATTCCATGCCAGACCCTTCAGGTCTGGTATGGATTTTAAGGGGAACCCCGTGCCAAAAAAAAAAAAAACGGTGTGGGGTCCCCCCAAAAATCCATACCAGACCCTTCTCCGAGCACGCAACCTGGCAGGCCGCAGGAAAAGAGGGGGGGACGAGAGTGCGGCCCCCCCTCCTGAACCGTACCAGGTTACATGCCCTCAACATTGGGAGGGTGCTTTGGGGTAGCCCCCCAAAACACCTTGTCCCCATGTTGATGAGGACAAGGGCCTCATCCCCACAACCCTGGCCGGTGGTTGTGGGGGTCTGCAGGCGGGGGGCTTATCGGAATCTGGAAGCCCCCTTTAACAAGGGGACCCCCAGATCCCGCCCCCTCCTGTGTGAAATGGTAAGGGGGTACTTACCCCTACCATTTCACTAAAAAACTGTTAAAAATTACAAGAGACAGTTTTTGACAATTCCTTTATTTAAATGCTTCTTCTTTCTTCTATCTTCCTTCATCTTCTTCTTCTTCTGGTTCTTCTGGCTCTTCTGGTTCTTCCTCCGGCGCACCCATGGCATGGGGGAGGCTCCCGCTCTTCTCTTCATCTTCTTCTTCATCCTCTTCTCTTCTTCCTTCTTCTCTTCTTCTCTTCTTCATTTTCTTCTCCGGGCCGCTCCGCATCCACGCTGGCATGGAGGGAGGCTCCCGTTGTGTGACGGCGTCTCCTCGTCTGACGGTTCTTAAATAACGGGGGGCGGGGCCACCTGGTGACCCCGCCCCCTCTGACGCACGGGACATTCCCCGTGACGTCACAGGGAAGTCCCGTCAAGTCACCGTGCGTCAGAGGGGGGCGGGGTCACCGGGTGGCCCCGCCCCCCGTTATTTAAGAACCGTCAGATGAGGAGACTCCATCACACAGCGGGAGCCTCCCTCCATGCCAGCATGGGTGCGGAGCGGCCCAGAGAAGAAAATGAAGAAGAGAAGAAGAGAAGAAGAGAAGAAGGAAGAAGAGAAGAGAATGAAGAAGAAGATGAAGAGAAGAGCGGGAGCCTCCCCCCATGCCATGGGTGCGGAGTGGCCCGAGGAGATGAAGATAGAAGACACCGCGGAGGAGATGCTGGACGAGAACGCCAGAAGAAGAACCAGAAGAGCCAGAAGAACCAGAAGAAGAAGAAGATGAAGGAAGATAGAAGAAAGAAGAAACATTTAAATAAAGGAATTGTCAAAAACTGTCTCTTGTCATTTTTAACATTTTTGACAGTTTTTTAGTGAAATGGTAGGGGTAAGTACCCCCTTACCATTTCACACAGGGGGGGGGCGGGATCTGGGGGTCCCCTTGTTAAAGGGGGCTTCCAGATTCCGATAAGCTCCCCGCCCGCAGACCCCCACAACCACCGGCCAGGGTTGTGGGGATGAGGCCCTTGTCCTCATCAACATGGGGACAAGGTGTTTTGGGGGGCTACCCCAAAGCACCCTCCCAATGTTGAGGGCATGTGGCCTGGTACGGTTCAGGAGGGGGGGCCGCACTCTCGTCCCCCCCTCTTTTCCTGCGGCCTGCCAGGTTGCGTGCTCGGAGAAGGGTCTGGTATGGATTTTTGGGGGGACCCCACACCGTTTTTTTTTTTTTTGGCACGGGGTTCCCCTTAAAATCCATACCAGACCTGAAGGGTCTGGCATGGAATTTGGGGGAACCCCACGTCATTTTTTTTTTTAAATTTTGGCCAGGGTTCCCCTTAATATCCATACCAGTCTTGAAGGGCCTGGTATGGAATTTAGGGGGACCCCCACGTCATTTTTTTTTTTTAAATTTTGGTTCGGGGTTTCCCTGTGGGGAATTCCCATGCCGTTTTTATCAATGAACTTCTATGTGTATTGTCGGCAATGCAATAGCCGCGGGTAGTTTTAAATGGGTTTTTTCCTTCCAAATGTCATTTTGCTGTCAGACTGCTCTAAACACGAGAGACATGCGCCCCTTTTCAGGGATACTATAGACACCCCCCAGGTACGAAATTTAAAGGGATATTACACTTTTATTGTTTGACTTTAAGCATTATTAAAATCACTGCTCCTGAAAAAACGGCCGTTTTTAAAACTTTTTTTTGCATTGATCCATGTCCCCTGGGGCAGGACCCGGGTCCCCAAACACTTTTTATGACAATAACTTGCATATAAGCCTTTAAAATTAGCACTTTTGATTATTCATGTTCATGTCCCATAGACTTTAATGGTGTTCGCGTGTTCGAGCGAACTTTTTTCCTGTTCGCATGTTCTGGTGCGAACCGAACAGGGGGGTGTTCACCTCATCCCTAGCTTTATGGACAGGGCACTCAAGGCAGAGCAGCGGGAGGAAGAGGAGGTGTTCCGTTCCTCTCAAGGCCAACTTTATGCAGACACCATTCTTCCTATGCCATCAAACAAACAAGAGGAGAGGGAGGAGGAGGATTCTGCCAGCTTTGGTGGCATTGAAGCAGCGCAAGGACATATGTCAACTCTTAACAAATGGTTTTCCATCCCCAGAACCCACAGGAGTAGTACGTGGCTGGGAGGAGGCAGTTCCAGATACTGTAGTCCTCAGTGACCCAGAGGAGTCTGCTTCTCATGACTTCACAAACTTGCGGTACATGGGCTCCCTCATTCTTCAAAGCCTGCAAAAGTACACAAGAATACGTGGCATCAAGGAGAAGGATCACTATTGGTTGGCAACCCTCCTTGACCACTGTTACAAGGGGAAAGTCTTGGAACTCATCCCGTCCCCACAGAAGGAGCAAAATATGAAATCTCTTGAGGATACCTTAAAGAGGAGCTTCTGTAACACCTTTCCCGACTCTGGTAGGTTACAATCTGGTGGAAAACATCATTTGAGGCTTCTGTTGGTCAAAAGAGAAGCGGTGGAGAAGGGGGGTGCCTCAGTGACGCCTTTCAAAAAAATTTTAGTCTTCAGCGCCCAGGGCTGTCAGCTTCCATGTCCCATCAGCAGCATCTTCATCATATGGTGGGAGATTATCTAGGGGCAAAATATATGGAGATATGGAGAGCTTTCCAGTTAACAATCCACTGGGTTACTGGGTCATATAAATAGAGCACTGGCCAGAACTTGCCCAGTATGCAATAGAGCTGCTGGGCTGCCCTGCATCAAGAGACGAAGAGAGTGTGCCTGTCCACAGACTCCGTGGACCGGCTGACATTTATCAAAATGAATCAGTCCTGGATTAGCAGCAACTATTAAGCTCCTGCCGATGTCTCTGATTAAGTGCTTTCTGGATCTCAAATCTATGAAAGACTGTCTAGGCTGCCTAGCTTTGTGGGTGTTAATTTCATCTGGAAGAATTTTTTGGTGTAGTTTTCATGGGCACAATTAACACCCAAGGACCAAATTTTCAACGCCTGTTTGACAGATGCATTTCATTGACAGCAAGGCCAATTCTTGCTTTTATCAAGAGTACCTATATAGGGTTATGGTGTAAAAGGCACCACGGACACTCAAAGACCAATTTTTCTGCACCTATTTGACAGGTGCATATCAATGCAATTTTTGACAGCAAGATCAGTTCTTGCTTTCATCAAGAGTACTTTGATAGGGTTACTGTGTGAAAGCACCACCGACAACCAATGACCAATTTTTCTGCAACTGTTTAGGTGGGGCATCAAATTAAAATTTTTGACGGCAAGGCCAATTCTTAGTTTCATTAAGAGTACCCACAAAGGGTTACGGTGTGAATGCAACACCGACACCCAAAGACCAGTTTTTCCGCACCTGGTTGACAGGTGCATATCATTGCAATTTTTTACAGCAAGGCCGATTCTTGCTTTCATCTAGAGTACCTCGATAGGGTTACAGTGTGAAGGCACCACTGACACCCAAAGCCCAATTTTTCCGCAACTTGTTACTTCTATGCAAAGTCTGCAAATGAGACACCAGAATTTTACTAAAAAATCTCTAATCTTGTTCTGAGTGCACTAAATTGTGGCCTCATCATACAAACTGGCTCTCCAAGCCATTGTTTATAAAATAAAGAAAGCTTAAATGGAAAATGTAATTTTTTGGCTTTATAAATGTCATTATTGCTGCAGCAGGCTCTATACACAGTAAAGATTTGCCACATTACAGGCAGACTAAAGAGACCCTCCAGGCGCTATATTTAAAGGAATTTTTTTTGTTATTGTTATTTCTCATTTTGATGGTTTCACTTTAAGTATTAGTAAATCACTGCTAATTTAAAATAATTTAAAAATGATCTTTTTTACAAACTTTTTTTTCATTGATACATGTCCCCCAGGGCAGTATCCGGATCCCGCACTGTATGCCCAATTACTTGCATATAAGCCTTCAAAATAGTCACTTTTGATTTTTTCAGTTCGGGTCCCATAGACTACAATGAAGTTTGTTATTTGGTTCCAAACTTTTGCATTGTTCGAACGTTCTGCCACAAACCGAACAGGGGGTCATTGGGCCCATCTTTACCTAATGGGTCCCACATACAACTCGGCTCTTTGCTCAGGAAAAGAGCAACACCATGCCAGTATCACTGTTTTTTTGTTCAAGGTAATAACTGTATTTGAAAAAGGCATTTGGTGTATTTATATTATTGGTGCTATTGAGGAATATATTTAATGTTTTTGTGCCAGGAGTTTAGCTTTAATTATTGTGTCACTAATGTCTTTAGATACTGTATCAATGAAATCACAAGAGGGCTGATTCATTAAAGAATGGAGAAAATGAGCACAAAACCGGAGTTGTTACCAGTACTGGCAAATCACAGTTATTGAGCTCCTCCAGATTTGTGCTTAATTTCTTACTTTCAGTTTTAGTGAATCAAGGCAGAGCTCGGGGAGGGAGAATGTTTCTGTTCCTAGCTCTCTGTCATTGCTTGATCTTTGATTCACTGCTCTAATTCCTCTCCATTATTTTTATTCATTTCTTCTATAAATGGATGGTGTGTTTGTTTCATGGTACAAGCAAAGTCATCATGCAAATGATAGCCAGTAAGCTTCTGTTCTCCAAAACAATTTTAGAGACATGATTATGTACTTTATGGAAATGACAACATGACTAGTCGTAATATTTTATTTAATAGTAAAGAAAGTTAAAATGAATGTTTATGACTAGTTTAGGATTCTTTTTATAGATTGTATGCTGATGTAGTCATGTTTGTGCTAAACTAGCAAATTATTCACAGCTTTTATTTTTATGGTTCAATGTTTTTATTTGGTTTTATCAAACAGAAGAATAAAACAGTGGGAAACAGTTTCTGTCATATATCAATGTTCTGAGGGGGAGACAACACAGCCAACCTTTATGTTACATCTTTCCTCACTGAAGCTTCACATATATGAAGTGGTAATGGGGTAAGAGAAGGGAAAGCATGTACCTAATCGGCCCAGTGGGAGGCAGTGGAAAGGTGAAAAATAGTACAGCACTAACAAAACAAAAAAAAACACACATAGTCAGGTACATGCATTGTGCATTGTATTGTCTCAAACCTTATACTATTTGGAACAGCTGGTCAGGTATAATAGACCTATATAAGTGTTATATCTTTGGTAAGAAGAATACACAAATATTGGGGATATTCGTACTCATGCCATAGAAGAGTGTGGATGTGCTAGACAAGAGTCCCACGTTGCATTAAACTTTGCCAGGGAGTAATTTTTCATAGCAAACATCTGTTCTAGAGAACAGCATCTATTGACCTCTCCGATGACATCTGATATACTAGGGTCATTTAGGGAGCCCCAGTGTTTCATTAAATTGAGTTTAGCAGACAAAAGGATGTTAACTACAATAGCTCTGGATTTGTGGGGAATATTATTAATGTTGAGATGTAGGAGGGCTTGTTCAACCGATGGAGAAGTAGGGTGTGGGTTGAATTCGGACATTATTTTAAAGATCTGATTCCGGTATGATCTGATAGATTTGCAGTACTATAGTATATGTATGAGGCCTGTGGAGTTGCAATTTCTCCAGCATTTACTGGAGTTGCTGGGTGATATTTTTGATAATTTATATGGGGTGTAGTACCACCTATGTATTATTTTCTGGAAAAGTTTCCAATGGTCCGTGCATAACGTAGATTTATATGTCCAGCGTAAAGCTGATTTCCATGAGTGTGCAGAGTATTGTTGACCTAGTTCTTGTTCCCACTTTAGCATTGTAGATGTTTTAGTAAAATGGTGTGAATTACACATTTTCTTATAGAAGAAAGTGATCCCTTTAAGTTTATAGTTGTTTGGGTCATAGAAATTATATATCTATTCCTCTACTTTGAACTTTATAGGGAACTTACCTTTCTTAAATATTTGCAATATTTGAATAAAGTTTTTTGCATGGCACACATCTCCAGTTTTTTCTTCTGCTTGGGATACCCTGAGGGAGAGGTCTTGGATAGTTGTTGTGACTCCAGCAAGCATTCTGGACATGTCAGCATGGAAAGAATTAAGCAGGGATAATAGCATGTCCTTTAGATCAGTCATGGAGGCAGGCTGAGAGGATGCTGGGAAATCCTATAGTAATGTAGGGAGGATAAGCTGAGTCTGTGTAGGAAGCATGAGGTGAGAGGGCTTCCTCTTCTTGATTTCTTTTTTTACTTTTAGTAGGGCTGTGTGTGGTGGGGCTGTCTGGAGGTGTTGACTCACCCTGTAGTTGTTGTGATGAGACAAGTCCCGTGCTGCCAGGCTGAAGTATTAGCTGCGCTGTGTCTATGCGAGTAGGAGCCAGTGCACTATAGCGGGAGCCGCCGTCATCTTGACAAGTAGGGCGGAGGATAGAAGTCCGTCAGCTTCTGCAGCCCCGATCGGGTATTCAGCCGCTTTGTCATGCTGGTGACAGTGTCAGGAGTGGATCGCTGTAGCTCCGGTGGTGTGTGTACCACTGTTGCTTCAGTGCACCTTGTCCTCAGAGCTCACTCACTCTGCGGCCATCACAGTCCGCACTCAACCACACCCCTCACAGCTTTTATTTCTAGTAATGTTTAAATATGTTGTGTTATTTCTCAAAGTAAAGCAACATATACAGGCATAGGATTTTTTGAAACTCCATGCTATGAGTACATTTTTTTTGTATTAGTTCTCACTTTGCCCATACATATGCTGGATGTTATTGTATGTAGCAACTCGTCATTTCATGTGTATTCCAAGGTCAAAGCTAATTAAAAAAAAGAGTTCTGCTCCTATGGTGTTGCAAAACCTGTTAATTCTTTAACTGTACAACTTACACAAAGCAATCACCATGGTGGTTAAGGTATGGGCATAAGCAGAAAGTATATTAAGGGAAGTTTTTTGGTATTGCACTGGTATTGCAATGCTCTTTCACTAAGAACAATAAAAGTGGGAAATAGTATCTAATTAGTGTTTTCATATTAGTTTTGGAAAAAAATACCCTGTTTTTACTTAAACCTGAGGTATTAGCTAAGTCATAGCTTCCAAATGTCCTTCATTTGAAAGGACTGTTCCTGTTCTTGAAATAAAAAAGTTTCCTGTTTAGTTCTAAAAAACAAATGTCCAGGCTCATAGACAAAACTCCAAGTTAAAAACCAAAAGAATGAATGGAGCTGTGGCCGCTGCTGTCCAAAAGTCATAGACCATTGAGATGAAAGTAAACAATCGCTGAACAACAGACATGGACACAATCCTCATCAGGTATGAAGCAAAGACTCTTTATTATGTTGAGAGTGAAGGTGATCACCAAAGCATACAACAGCTGGGAAAGGTCATACAGAGACTTGGATAAGGAGCCGGCAGTACCTGGAGGCTGGAGCCACATAGATGTCACAGGGGCTCAGGGAAAATGGGAAATGAGGGTTTTGCACACCTGCTGTGGATCTTTAGCTGAGCCTTAAAGGGATTGTAAACCCTCAGGGTTTTTCCCCGAATGCATTCTATGCATTAAGGTGAAAAACCTCCTGTGATGCAGCTGCTCCTCAGAGCCCCCCTTTCACTTACCCGAACCTGGTCTTTCCAGCGTCAGGGACAAGAACACCAGCTCCAGCTTATGTCTCAGAGTCCTGATTGGATAGATTGATAGCAGCACAGCCATTGGCTCCTGCTGATGTCAATTAAATCCAATGACGTGGAAGCTGGGGGGTGGGGGTGAGTCCTGCTGTCTGTGTTAATAGATGCAGCAGCAGGACATGGGAGCATGCCAGTATGAGTGCCTGGCTCTCCAATGGGGCACTCGAGAAGAGGAGGAGCCAGGAGCGCCACTGAGGGACCCCAGAAGAGGAGGATTGGCGCCACTCTGTGCAAAACCAACTGCACAGAGGAGGTAAGTATGACATGTTTGTTTAGAAAAAAAGGAACCTTTAGATATCCTTTAAGACAGGGGGGAAGAGGACTGACCTCCCTATCACATGACCACTGTAATTGGCTTTCACTGTGGTCACATGATCCAGAGTCAATCCTGCCACCTCCAGATTATAACTTGAGACCAGGAGCCATCAGTCACAGTTTAGACACTGTGTGGTGTCAGAAACCATGAATTAGACCAAGACAGAAGTACAGTTAATTCATACTTGTAATAGAAAAAACGTAGTCAAAACATAGCCAAAGTTTGGTAACTGGAATAGATAGTCAGACAAGCCAGAAAGTCCAGAAGCCAGGAATTAGCGTAGTGGAACAGTAATCAGGATCCGGAGCCAGAAAGAATGTCAGCCAAGCAAGTCTTTAACAGGAGCGCAGGAAAAAGTCTTTGTGATGTTGACCAAGGCGAAGGCAGAGATCATCTGGACTGGACGGCTTAAGTAAGCAGAACTGACGAGCAGGATATCATCAACAGGTGAGTCACTGAGCTGGCAATTAGCCGACAGCTGAGTAGCCAGCTCAGAGAAGGAAGGGCTGAGCCCAGCCCTGATAGCTGGAAGCATGCAGTGAGATTGTTGCCAGCATGGAAATCTCAGCCTCCATGGATGCATATATGTGGTGTGTGTGAGTGTTAGGCCCCACCTGTCTTGTTGCCGTAAATATGCATTATGTGGTTAACAAGGGTACCAAAACTGTTATGCAGTACTAAACCTTTAATTCAACCCTTAAATTAAATTTTTTTCACCATTATTCACTTTCCTCAGCAGCAGGTGTGGGCTCCTTTAAAGTGGTTCTAAAGGCTGACTTTTTTTTACCTTCATGCATTCTGTGGGAATTGGAGTGAAAATATGTGGATACCAGTCATTGCTGAATTTGTGAGGGTTTTTGTGTTTTTGTTGCTGAAGATTTTCTTTTGTAAGCAGAGATTTAAGATTGTTGGCTTCCCTCCAGGCCATACTCAGCTTAGCAGGGCTGTTCATGCCTTTAACATTCAACAAGGAGATACTGAATTGCATCTTGTTAGTCGTGTAAAGAATGTCACAGGAAAGCAGGGGACACTTTTCAGAGAGCAGTGAGTCTTGGAGAGTTCAAATCCAGTGGATGAATACAATACTAGAAGTGTACAGTGAGATTTGGTACTGACATACTGTAACTCAGAAGGAGCGCCAAGTCATGTTGGTGAAGTGTAGAAGTACAAAAGGAAAACAGAAATGTAATGAAAAAGCATGAAACACAAACAGATATTTTCAGTAAGGCAGACAGTGAATTAGGATGCAGAAATCAAACCTGAGACTAAAAAAAATTATTATAGAGAATCTGGGCGGTTAATATACTGCTAATATATGGGAATAAACATCTGTATACCATAAAATCACAATATAAAGCAATCAGAGCTGCTGTATAAACATTTATTAGGATTATTAGTGTGCAGAAGCTGATCAGCCTTCCTCCTCACTTTGGTAATTAGGAGCCCTTTGAGAATGAGTGTCATTTTCCTCTGGTGCCCTCTCTAGAATCTGTATTTTTTTTAACATACGGATGCCCTCTTTAAGAGATAGTAAATGATTTAGTCATTACAATATAAACTTTATTGACAGTTTCTTTAAAATAACCATATAGGTTTAAACGAAGCAAATTACTTGAGTATTATGTTTAACCACTTCTTACTCTAGAGCTCAAACAGCTTCCTCAGGAGCTTCTGAAAGTGTTGCTTGAAGTATTTTAAAAATACTACAAAAGAAACAACAATCATAAGAGATTATGTTTAACAATTGACATAATAAATCATAAAATTGCATATGTGACATGAAACATTATATACATATATTTTACACAACATTCTTTAATGAGGAGCTGAGAATGCATGCCTACTAGATGCTTGTATTTGACCAAATAATGAATGGTAGTTCCTAGATGAGAACCCGGAGCTTCCTCAGGAGAACTTTCAGAAGCTCCTGAGGAAGCTCTTCGAGTGAAACATGTAAAGTAAGACGTGGTTGCACATAATATTTAAGTGATATGCCTTGTTTGAACCTATATGGTTATTTTAAAGAAACTCTGTTTGTCAATAAAGTTTATATTTTTATATTTAAAAAAAAATCTTTGCATACTTTTTGGTACCTCAAAAGTCTCATCCTTCTTCTAATCAATTCTATTTTCCAAGGGATGTGGTACCAATCAATGAACATTCATTACCCAACTTCAAAAATTTTTTCATGATTGACAGTTTGGCGGAATATTTCCGGTGGTTTCAAAGTGGTTTTGTGATAGTGGAAAGTTTCCTCCTCTGTTGCAATGTACTGTAGAAGCAGACAAATCAGTGCATGGTGAATGTCCTTGAAGGCAAGAATGTGTAGTGCCTGAGGTTCTTGTTAGTGCCATTAGTTTTTCTTTGACTTGAAAAAAATGAATGCTAGCAATAGTGTCTCATGCTAGATGTTGTGGAAGGTGGGATGGTTTAGAAATCCTGTGAATGCGGTCAATCGCACATTCCTCTAATGATGTGTCTGGCAAGGCCTCTTGAATGATGATCTTACAATTAAAAGGATTTCATGGATTTAGGGATGCTTTGGATTTTTATGTTGTTGCAGCCTGAATAATCTTCAAGATCCACCAATATGGCCTGGATCCAGAGCACATCATCCTTTCTGTCATTATGGGAGTCCACTAATTGCTGCAAACTCCCCATGTTGTTTTCTATATGGGTCACTCTGTCTCACATCTCTTGTATGTCTGACTTAAATTTCTATACTAATGACTAGGGATGAGCCTGATGTTTGTGTCGAACGTAAGTTCGACTCGAACATCGGGTGTTCGCCTGTTCGCCGAATAGCGAACAATTTGGGGTGTTCGCAGCAAATTCTAAAGCCGCGGAACACCCTTTAAAAGTCTATGGGAGAAATGAAAAGTGCTAATTTTAAAGGCTTATATGCTTGGTATTGTCATAAAAAGTGTTTGGGGACCTGGGTCCTGCCCCAGTGGAAACGTATCAATGCAAAAAAAAGTTTTAAAAATGGACGTTTTTTCGGGAGCAGTGATTTTAATAATGCTTAAAGTGAAAAAATAAAAGTGAAATATTTCTTTAAATTTCGTACCCGGGGGTGTCTATAGTATGCCTGTAAAGTGGTGCATTTTTCCCGTGTTTTGAATAGTCCCTGCACAAAATGACATTTCTAAAGGAAAAAAGTCATTTAAAACTACTCGCGGCTATAATGATTTGTTGGGTCTCGGCAATACAGATAAAAGTCTTTGAAAAAACCGGCATGGGGCCCTTTGGGTCTGGTATGGATATTAAGGGGAGCCCTGTGCCATTTTTTTTTTAAATGGCGTAGGGGTCCCCCTAAAAATCCATACCAGACCCTTCAGGTCTGGTGTGGATATTAAGGGGAATCCTGTGCCAATTTTGTTTTTTTAAATGGCGTGGGGGTCTCCCCAAAAATCCATACCAGACCCTTATCTGAGCACGCAACCTGGCAGGCCGCAGGAAAAGAGGGGGGGACGAGAGAGCTCCCCCCTCCTGAACCGTACCAGGCCACATGCCCTCAACATGGGGAGGGTGCTTTGGGGTAGCCTCCCAAAAGACCTTGTCCCCATGTTGATGGGGAGAAGGGCCTCATTCCCACAACCCTTGCCCGGTGGTTGTGGGGGTCTGCAGGTGGGGGCTTATTGGAATCTGGAAGCCCCCTTTAACAAGGGGATCCCTAGATCCCACCCCCCGTTTGAAATGGTAATGTGTACATTGTACCCCTACTATGTCACAAAAAAAGTGTCAAAATTAAAAAAAAACCACAAGGCACACCTTGGGACAAGTCCTTTACTAAAAAATTTTTAAAAAAGTCCCACAAAGTCCATTCATCTTCTTCTCTCGCTCCGCTGGACTGAAAAAAACCCCCACATGCCGCCACTGATCCGCCTCCATGGGAGGCGCCCGCCGTAATGACAATCACAGGATGCCACAGGAAGCCATTGGGAAGTCCCTCTGTGTCAGAGGGGGGAGGGGTCACCCAGGTACATAAACAGATGGCCCCGCCCTCCTCTGATGTCACAGGGAAGCCATTGGGAAGTCCCCGTGCATCAGAGGAAGGCGGGGTCATTTGGGTATGTCACTGTGTGGCCCCGCCCTCAGTTATAAAAGAACTGTCACCTGAGAGGATTGTCATTACGGTGGTTGCCTCCCATGGAGGCGGATCAGTGGCGGCATGTGGGGTTTTTTTTTTCGGTCAAATAAAAAATTTGGCCCAGGTTTCCCCTTAATATTCATACGAGACCTGAAGGGCCTGGTGTGGAATTTGGGGGGACCCCCACGCAATTTTTTTTTGGTTCGGGGTTCCCCTTAATATTCATACCAGACCCAAAGGGCTTGGTATGGATTTTTAGGGGGACCCCCATGCCGTTTTTTTCAATGACTTTTATCTGTATTGCCGAGACCTGACAATTCATTATAGCCGCGAGTAGTTTTAAATTACTTTTTTTCCTTTAGAAATGTCATTTTGTGCAGGGACTGTTCTAAACAGGGGAATTTTGTGCCACTTTACAAGCATACTATAGACACCCCAGGTATGAAATTTAAAGGAATATTTCACTTTTATTGTTTCACTTTAAGCATCATTAAAATCACTGCTCCCGAAAAAAACGTCCGTTTTTAAAACTTTTTTTGCATTGATACATGTCCCCTGGGGCAGGACCCGGGTCCCCAAACACTTTTTATGAAAATAACTTGGATATTAACCATTAAAATTAGCACTTTTGATTTTTCATGTTCATGTCCCATAGACTTTAACGGTGTTCACTCGTTCGAAAGAATGTTTTGCCTGTTCGCATGTTCTGCTGCGAACCGAACCGGGGGTATTTGGCTCATCCCTACTAATACCATTATAATCTACACGTATGGAACTCCTGAGGGACACTAGCATGTCTTTGAGAGTTCTATAAGAGTATGTAATTAAGCACTGTTTGTAGGAAACTCCAATGTGGATTCCTGTAGCTCTCTGGTGTCATTTAGTGAATGTTGTATTTTACTAACCTCTGCTTCGGGGACAAAATAGAGACCTTTATCTGATGGCTGGAACGCACGCCACAGCGGCAATCATTTATCACATATATGCCAGAACATTTTTTATTGTTGTAAGTGCATTTGCTTTTAATATGTCTAATAAACCATACAGTATTATGGTTTGAACATCTCTCTCTTCATTGGTATGCCTTCTACCACCATGATGGGAACCTTGTAATTGGAGGAGAAGGAATGAGCTAGATTCATCCACTGGTGCAGGACAAGACCATGTGGTTTTGAATCATATTGCTGGTGAGTGAGGGGAGCATGGAGTGTTATCTGAATCTTCACAAGCAAGAATCAACTATATTTGGCACTTTCCTTGCATGGATGGACTTTTTCACCTATAATTGCACTATGATTGATTAGAGATTACACAGGCACTTTATATATGTTAGTTATTTAGCACCTATGTTTTGAAATAGAAGCAGATCTAAGTTTATTTTGTTGAATTGTCATCTTATGGGGTCTTTTTACCTTACACAATAGCAGCAGCTTAAATCACAATTGTATTTTCATTCATTTTTATTATATATGGATGTTTAACATTATTCACAGTTAGTGTATTACATATTAGACTTGTGCATAACTGAAAATTTTGTTTAGTTTAGGTTCGTTGTCATTCATAAAATACATAATTTTGTTCTGTTATATTCGTTATGTTACGTTAATACGTTTTTGGATAATTCGTTATTTCTGTAGAGTGTTGATATTTGTTATACTGAATCTTGAATCATGTCAAATTCATTTGTTATATGCGCTATAATTTATGTATGTATATTTATTCGTGATAATGATTCGTAGTTTGGAAAGTCGTTTGTTTATTGAATCTTTTAACACACAATGACAATATCTCTTCTCCTCTGTTCAAATACAATACAACACCCTTCTCACTCAGTTCTCAGGAATGCACTTTGCCAGTAATCCAACGTCCAGCACAAAATTAATCAGCTGATTGGACTGTAAGATTTACTTTGAGTTGACCTTTTGTTTCATTAGATCTTTAACGAATTGGGGGTGTGTCCTGGACGTGAAGCTGGGAAGACATGCAGATACTGAGCTCTCCATACCCAGCGCTAATCCACCACCATCCACTGCTCACCCTTGCCCTGGTGAAACCCCAGATCGCCTGGTGCCTGGACCTCTCTTACCTTGGTCCAGGGGGCTATTGTCTTTTGTGGCTAGCTGGGCCCGGATCGGTGGCCGACTACACAGAGCGGCGGCCCCCGCCATCTTGGGGCCTACAGACCGCCTGACGCTTTTTACATCCTAAGACCACGATCCGCAGAGAGAACAAGTGCCCCGACCTCGACTGTAGGCTAACCCACCTCCAAAGAACTTTTGGCAGAATTCCAGCCAGAAGAAAGTGTGAGAAACCTCCCATTACCGACCTCTCCAGCTCCGCGGCTGGCCGTTCTCTAGAGGCCTCCGGACTCTGCCACAGATCTCCTCCTGAGTCACAGTGAGTAACATCCCCCACGAACAACACCCCCTGAGGTGCCCACCCTCCTGTAAGACATTACCTGTCCTCGACTGGGGGTCTTGGGCCTCAACGGAGCGGATCTCACTCGTTTGGCAGCCGCTCCTTAGGAAAGTCTGCGGCTTTGGTCAAGCAAATTTCTCTCCTGATACTCAGCTGGCCATCCTTCCACGGAGCTTTGAGGACCACCTGCCCTAATAATCACCCCCTCACAAATACTATAGGGGTCCACAGGGCTACTGACTAATGGCCCCACCATGTTTAACAGAGTCCTTTCCCTTACTATGAAAATTGCTGCCTAAGTGATTCCTGGGCCCTTGTCTGCTCTCCGAGACCTCCAAAATGTTATATTAGCTACGTATAGACCCGGAGGTAAGCTTGCCTGACCATTACAGTTCCCGAGCACCTCATGGGCAAAGTTGGCCAGCAGCAGCGTTATTATAAGCCACGGTTTGGGCCACACCAAGGATTAAATATGGAACGCAGGCGCATGCACGGCAGCTTCCAAGATGGCCACCAGCATCTGAAGCTCCGCTCCACCCCAGCCCTCTCCGTTCCTCGGGAGCAGACAGAGCGCTCCACCGAGCTAATGACCGGCACCCCTGGGTAGGGGAAACCTCCGGGAAGCTTCTTATGTCCTCGGGCACTGCCAGACAGAACCTCACAAGCCAGATGACGGTCGCGAGCGTCCCGATCAGCTATGCCAAGATGGCCGCCGCTCATTTGAGCCACAGCGTGGCTGCGTCAGCAGAGGACTCCATAGCTGATCATGACCATCTCCCCCCACCTTCTCCAGGTACTGTGCACGCTCCGCAGCCCCAGGTCCATTCACCAGCCTCCACCGAATCCCTCCTTTTCAGCCTGCACTCCGGCATACCCTCCACCCCCATGATGGATCCACATACAGGCCTGCTGTTGTCAGTCAGTGAAGCTCATGAGGCTACACCCACCCCCACTGATATCCCCTCCATGATGGAAGCATTTACTCATATACTTTCTAAAAGCCTAGCTCAGAACGCAGCTCAAATCACATCCTCCATTCATGTTGACATGCAGCAGTTTGGACTCAGATTGGACTATATTGAGAAAAAAGCTGACCAAGCAGGGGCCCGCATGAACCAGAATACAGCGCGACTACAAGACATGCAGGATCAACTCGAGACGGCCTTTGCAAAGATTGAGGATCTCGAGAATAGATCAAGACGGTACAACTTCAGGGTACGGGGGCTCCCGGAATCCGAGAAAGAGGTACAGTCTGCAATCAAAGACCTCATTAAAGATCTCATCCCTGGGATCACCGAATATCGATTATAGCTGAACAGGGCTCACAGAACTCTGCAACCCCCCCCCCGCAAAGATGGCCTCCCAAGGGATATAATAGTGAAGCCTCATTTTTATTCTGTGAAGGAGGAAGTGATGCGGAAAGCCAGAAATTTGAATGACTTGTCTTTACACGAACATAAAATACAGATTTTTGCGGATCTGTCCCCTTACATGGTTCAGAAGAGGAGAGCCCTTAAACCTTTACTACTGCTTCTGCAAGAGAAAGATATCCCACATAGGTGGTTGTTTCCTCTGAGACTAAATTTTTCATATAAAAGTAGAAGTTGCAGCTTCTCCACCTTCGCATAGGGCGAACATCTTCTCCTGCAACTAAGTCTAATCCCTCAGGATCCTTCCTCGTCTCATACAAGCAAAGAGACTCCTTCCTCCACCAAGAGACCACCTCCGGCAAGCCCTCTTCAACCCTCCTGGCTGAAACAAAGCTCCAAGAGAACGAAGGAAAATCTCCCCACGTGACTCTCAACCTATTTTTAGTGGCTCGGGTCTTAATCCCGGATGGCCGGTGTCAAATCCTGGCCTTTGGGGATTTCTTTGAAGATGTACCCTTGTTTTTCCTGGTTCATTCCAGGTTTTTTTCTTTTTTTTGTTTTTTTCTTTTTTCTCCCCATGTTGACTTTTAATTAGTTCATTTGCCTGGTGGAGTTATGTCCACCTGGCCTGTCTCTCTGGACTTGGGGGAAGAGGGGATTATTGCAATCTGTTTACCGACCTAGGTTTTACATGGTCAAAAGGTCTCTTGACGGGTACCACCCTGGATTGGGACTGCTCCCCCGGGGCACTGGTATTTTCATATTACCGGGATGCTGAAAGGGGGATTTTGATTCCTTACCACCTACTGGTGCCTTGTTTCTTTTTTACCTGCCGGGGTTCCTGGGGCATTTTGTTTGGCCCAGGGCCCTCGAAGGAGGGGGCTCTCTGGGGAGATTTACCCACCAGCAAGCTCAAATGGGCTTGGGGCTGCCTAGATTCCCGTCAGTTAAGGGCGGGGGCCTGGGTAGCACCGGTTTACAGTGTTTAATTGCATTCTTGATGTTACTCATAAGTTTTTCAAGTTTAACTACATTTTTTTGAATGCTCTGTCATATGTTCATGATAGACTCATTTGATGTCTTCAGTCAGCATGTTTAGAGGAACTGGGGCTGTGGTGGACCCAGTGCGCCGATCCCAGATCCCAGGAGTACCTCCGGTTCCCTTGGGCTCTACGCGGCATCCCTGTTTCAGGGATGCTCCGGTCCAACTGGATGCAAGGGAGGGATTGACTAATCCTTCCTTCCCTTAGGGTCAGCTGGGGTCAGGGACCCCAATTTATTTCTGCTCAATCTTCTGTTTATATTTATTTTGTAGATTTTATTCAAATGCTCACCATCTTTTCCTCCTCCTTTTCATCTCTTTTCCCCTTCCCCCATTCTACTCTTATATGCTTTGTTGCAGGTTCTTTCGGGCTCAAAGGAGGTGTCTGGTTCCGCTTCCCAGGTCAGAGCACTCATCACGTCACAAATACTGATCCTCGCATCACTCTTTATTTCCCAGGAGAGTAAGTCTCAGATCATACAGATAGTTCTCTCCCATCTGGACTATGGCTAACACCTCGGACCAACACCCCTTAGAATTATTTCACACAACACTCAAGTCCTCAATTCTCCAGTCAAACGCAGAAAGGTATTCCAGTCATATCAATCCATGCACGCTGACGTCCTGCTGCTACAAGAGACACATTTCCCGGTTAGCTATAAATCCTCATTTATACATCAACATTACCCCCAATTCTTCTTGGCTTCAGCAGAAAACAAAACTAAGGGAGTGGCAATCTGTTTTGCCAAACACTTAAATGTTTCACAACCAGAGACGATAGTTGACCCCCAGGGACGCTTCCTGCTAGTATCTGGTCACATAGACGGCAAACTCTATACTTTCGTTTCCTATTACACACCCAATAAGGGTCAAAGACAGTTCTTTGACTCAATGCTTAAAAAACTTCAAATTCACCTAAAAGTTTATGGGAGGTGACTCGAACATCGCCTATGACTCTGGACTAGACAGATTAGCAGATGGGAAATCTAGACCAAAATGCCCATCCAAACAAAGTGCTAAAATTGCAGCTCTCCTGTACGAAGAAGGACTGATCGATATATGGAGGGAAGCGAATCCACACAAAAAAGACTACACTCACTTTTCTGCCCCTCACAACTCCTTTGCCAGGATAGACCACATCTTCTCACGCTCTCACACTATCCCACTTATTCTAAGCTCGAAGATCATTGATTCCCCTCTGTCCCCTCTTATTACAGGAGTCACTCCTCAGTGATCCGATACATTGCTCGGGTATGGAAGCGGCCATTAAGGACTATTTCCGTAATAACCAGATAGCAGATGTTTCCCCCGCCATCGTATGGGCAGCCCACAAATCGGTTCTTCCGGGACATATCTTTAGCTTGTCTTCCCAACTCAAGGCAGCTCATAAAGCTGAAGTCCTCAAACTTACAGCGGACTACACACAAGAGCACAAGAGCCTTCTCACCACTGAGTCCTTGCAGACACTCGACAAGTCCCGTACCCTCCTTAACCTAGCACTGACCTCAGTGGCTGAAAAACATCTAAGATTGAGCAGAGAGAGGGGACAAAACTTACGCTTCAGAGGAATTCCAGAGACGGTAGGAGACCCTGACCTACGTGCCTATCTTTTGGGTCTTTTTAACACTCTGGCCCCCACAGTGGTGGACATAGACTGACGCCTGGACAGGGCACACCGGTCCTTGGGCCCAAAGACTTCGGCTGGAGCTAGGCCCAGGGATGTTATAGCGAAGTTTCACTTTTTTGAAAGCAAAGAGGCGCTGACCTTGGCCACACATAATAATTTCCAAATATGTACAAGGGTGTGGAACTGCAGATTTTTAGCGACCTCTCTCCCATCACTCTTGCTAAACGAAGGAACTTGCGTCCAATTACCTCCCATCTACAACATCATAAGATTCCATACTACTGGGGTTTCCCCTTTTGCCTTGCTGTAGAAAGTATATAGCCTCACAATACAAGATAAGCAGGATATATCTCAATGAAATGTACCATCGTCCAAATGAATTGAAGGGAATAATTTGTGAGTATGGGCCCCACCCCAGACTCACCAAGAGGAGAACGGCAAGTGGACTATTGCGGTACATATACAGGAGGTATAACTCATAATACAAATCACTGGTAAAATTTCACAAAATTTATTCATACAAGAATATCAAAAAGACAGGAAAACATATAATTTAAAAGGGTTCAGATGACATGGAATTTCAACATATTTTGCGTGTTTACCGCTTCATTAGGACAATACATCTGTAAATATAGATCAGAATACAAGAATGAATGCCGTATTAAAGATTTTTACAATTAGAAAATGGGGAAGGTTACATAAAGTGGTAGAACTGCTTACCCGAGCCTCAGGGGGTATACGGCAACGAGGTAGCCCGGCTGAACCTCCCCCAGCGATTGGGAAGGGGAAATAAACCACCGGCCAAGTTCTAAATAAGGTAATATGGGGATGAAAGATCATATGATCAATGCAGGTACCAGTCATAAATGGTGAAGTGATAAGTGAGCGACCAGAATAGAAGGAACATGCCATCGTGTAGGGAAATCATGTGGGGTGAAGGATGGGGAAAGGGAAAGAGCAGTGAAGATAAAAGGGGTGAGAAAGAAGTGGGAAAGGGAGAGAAGGGGGGGAGGGAGAGAAGGGGGGAAGGGGGGAGGGGGGGAAGGAAAAAAGGAAGGGACGAGAGTGGAGTGTGGAAAGACCTAAAGTGTGAAGGAGATAAGTGGAAATGACTACAGGGGGAAAAGACAGAAAGGGATAGGATAAGGGAAGTATCCATAAGAAGATTCAAATCAACATGCCATAGTGAACAAATAGCTATTGAATGTATATTACAAACATGAAGTGTTTAAACGAATTATCATGAAAACTATATAAAAACCATATGGTGAGTGAGATAAGTGAACAAGTGAAGAATCAAAGGCTGTGAACCAAAGGTGATAAAAGTAAAAATTAAAAGGACTGAGGTCTACCTAGGTCATACATGTATTAGTGTATAGAGCCCAGACATATGGAGCCATTGGGATATACAGGCATCACAGGTTTGAGTAGGTCTAATTTGGCCGCATCAACCATGTAAAGCAACAAGCATAGGAACATAGAAATTAATGTCCAAAATCTGAAAAGGTAAAATTATAAGAAAGGCATCATTGGTAACCAATTCAGTATGTTAATGGGAATAAAATATAGTAATGCCCCGTACACACGGTCGGACTTTGTTCGGACATTCCGACAACAAAATCCTAGGATTTTTTCCGACAGATGTTGGCTCAAACTTGTTTTGCCTACACACGGTCGAACAAAGTTGTCAGAATTTCCGATCGACAACCACGCGGTCACGTACACCACGTACGACAAGACTAGAAAAGGCCAGTTCAGAACCAAGCGCGGCACCCTTTGGGCTCCTTTTGCTAATCTCGTGTTAGTAAAAGTTTGGTGAGAGACGATTCGCGCTTTTTCAGACTCGTGGCTTTCAGATCGTTTTCTGCCGTTCAGTTTGTGCTTGTGGGTTTGTATCTGCTCTTCAGTGCGTGCAGTCAGTTCGTATCGGAGTTTTCTGTGTGATCTTGCCTGCTCGTTGCTGTTTTTCAGGTCGCTCTTCACAGGCCTTGCTGTTCTTCAGTGCATTCTGTTACTTCGTTCTGAGCAGCCGACCGTTCTAGCCATGTTTCGTATGCGTACTCCTCGTAGAGTTCGTGCTGTGCGGGGGCTTGGTGTTGGGGTCCTGACCTTGACACAAGTCCAGTCCATGAACAGGGTGGGGAGGAGTTCATGGACCAAGAATTGGTTGCTTCAGCGTGACCAGTTCTGTCATATGCCTTTGCTCCGTGAGATCCGTGAGAATAATCCTGATGATTTCAGGAACTTTCTCAGGATGACGGACCCCGTGTTTCACCGTTTGTTGGCTTCGCTGACCCCCTATATTAGCAGGCAGGATACCTGCATGAGGCAAGCCATCACTCCGGAGCAGAGGTTGGTCGCTACCCTGCGGTATTTGGCCACAGGGAGAAGCCTGCAGGACCTCAAGTTCTCGACAGGCATCTCCCCCCAGGCTCTGGGGATCATTATCCCAGAGACCTGTTCTGCCATCATCCAGGTCCTGCAGAAGGAGTATATGAAGGTAAGATTTTTATCCTTTAACCACTTGACCACTGGGCACTTAAACCCCCTTCCTAACCAGACCAATTTTCAGCTTTTGGTGCTCTCACATTTTGAATGACAATTACTCAGTCATGCAACACTGTATCTATATGAAATTGTTGTCCTTTTTTTCACACAAATGGAGCTTTCTTTTGGTGGTATTTAATCACCGCTGGGTTCTTTATTTTTTGCGCCGTAAAAGAAAAAAGACAGAAAAATCTGTAAAAAAATACATTTTTCTTTATTTCTGTTATAATATTTTGCAAATTAGTAATTTTTCTTCATATATTTTGGCCAAAATTTATACCGCTACATATCTTTGGTAAAATTAACCCAAATCGGTGGATATTATTTGGTCTTTGTGAAAGTTATAGAGTCCAAAAGCTATGGTGCGAATATCTGAAAATTGATCACACCTGAAGTACTGACGGCCTATCTAATTTCTTGAGACCCTAACATTCCAGAAAAGTATAAATACCCCCCAAATGACCCCTTTTTGGAAAGAAGACATTCCAAGGTATTTAGAAAGATGCATGGTGAGTTTTTTGAAGTTGTCATTTTTTCCCACAATTCTTTGCAAAATCAAGGTTTTTTTTTTACTTTTTTTTTTTCCCACAAAATTGTCATATTAGCAGGTTATTTCTCACACACCGCATATGCATACCACAAATTACACCCCAAAACACATTTTGCTATTACTCCCGAGTACGGCGATACCACATGTGTGAGACTTTTACACAGCGTGGCCACATACAGAGGCCCAACATGCAGGGGAGCACCTTCAGGCGTTCTAGAGCACCCAGGCCAATTCTGACATTTCTCTCCTACATGTAAAAATCATCATTTATTAGCTAGAAAATTACATAGAACCCCAAAACATTATATATGTTTTTTTAGCAAAGACCCTAGAGAATACAATGGCGGTTGTTGCAACTTTTTATCTCGCACGGTATTTGCGCAGCAATTTTTTAAACGCTTTTTTTTGGAAAAAAAACTGTTTTGTGCTTTACAAAAAACAAAACAGTAAAGTTAGCCTAATGTTTTTGCATAATGTAAAAGATTAAGTTACGCCGAGTAAATAGATACCCAACATGTCACCTTTCAAAATTGCACGCGCTTGTGGAATGGCGCCAAACTTTGCTACTCAAAAATCCTCATAGGCGACGCTTTAAAATTTTTTACTGGTTACATGTTTTGAGTTACAGAGGAGGTCTAGGGCCAAAATTATTGCTCTCGCTCTACCGATCGCAGCGATACCTCACATGTGTGGTTTGAACACCGTTTTCATATGTGGGCGGGACTTACGTATGCGTTCGCTTCTGCATGCGAGCACACAGGGACAGGGGCGCTTTAAAAAATTTTTTTTTTTTTTATTGTTCATTTTACTTTATTTATTTTAGTTTGATGCTTTTTTCCCAAAAAAAAAATTTTTGACCACTTTTATTCCTATTACAAGGAATATAAACATCCTTGTAATAGGAATATGGCATGACAGGTCCTCTTTACAGTGAGATATGGGGTCAATAAGACCCCACATCTCACCTCTAGGCTGGGAAGCCTGAAATAAAAAAAAAAAAAAATGATCCTGGCTTCGATCGTAGCGGTGAGTCGGTAGAAGCGTGGGAGGGGGGACATCCCCTCTCGCCTCCTGTAAGAACGATCAAGCAGTGGAACAGCCGCTATGATCATTCCTATGGTGTAGGGAATCGCTGGCTGAAAAAGCTGATATCTGAATGATGCCTGTAGCTGCACCCATCATTCAGATATCCCCGCACAAAGTCAAGGACATTGTATGACGGCCGGCGGGCGGGAAGTGGTTAAAACGCTTTTTTTTTTTTTTAACACAAAGTTGTCCATTTATACAATATTTCTACCACATAACATGTACATACCAAAAATGACACCCCAAAATAGATTCTCCTGCTCCTCCTGAGTACGGCGATACCACATGTGTGAGACTTCCACAGCCGGGCCACATACAGAGGGCGAGTACAGCTGAGCATGGCTCAGCATGGCAGGGTATGGCGGGGTATTGCGGAGTATGGCGGGGTATTGTGGGATATGGCGGAGTATGGCGGGGTATTGCGGGGTATGGCGGGGTATGGCGGAGTATGGCGGGGTATGGCGGAGTATGGCGGAGTATGGCGGGGTATTGCGGAGTATGGCGGGGGCATGGCAGAGTATGGCGGGGGCATGGCAGAGTATGGCGGGGGCATGGCAGAGTATGGCGGGGGCATTGCAGAGTATTGTGGGGGCATTGCAGAGTATTGCACAGCATTGGAGAGTATTGTGGGGGTATTGCAGAGTATTGCACAGCATTGCAGAGTATTGCACAGCATTGCAGAGTATTGTGGGGGCATTGCAGAGTATTGCACAGCATTGCAGAGTATTGTGGGGGCATTGCAGAGTATTGCACAGCATTGCAGAGTATTGTGGGGGCATTGCAGAGTATTGCACAGCATTGCAGAGTATTGTGGGGGTATTGCAGAGTATTGCACAGCATTGCAGAGTATTGTGGGGGTATTGCAGAGTATTGCACAGCATTGCAGAGTATTGTGGGGGTATTGCAGAGTATTGCACAGCATTGCAGAGTATTGTGGGGGTATTGTAGAGTATTGCACAGCATTGCAGAGTAGTGAGGGATGGCTGAGCATGGATGGATGGATGGCTGGATGTCTCTGTACAGCGCTGTGGGCACTACACATCCAGCCCACAGCGCTGCAGACATCCATCCATCCCCCTCCCCGCTCACTGTGTACCGATCGGTACACAGGAGGGGAGGAGAGGAACCGGCGTCATCAGATGACGCCGGTCTGCTTACATGTGATCGCGCCGTGATTTGACGGCGCGATCACATGGTAAACGGCCGCGATCAGCGGCCATTTACCGGGATCCGTGATGCGCCGGGTCCTCTGGACCCGGCGGTCACGGATGTGTTCGGGTGCGCGCCCCAGGGGGCGCGCGAGAGGGGAATTCCGGGAGGACGTCATATGACGTCCTCCCAGAGTTATCCAACCGCCCTGCAGCCGTCATTCGGCTATGGGCCGGTTGGTAAGTGGTTAATATCACATTTTATTGTATTGAATGTTTGCTAATATCTTGTATTTCTTTCCTCATTCCCTAATTACCATGATTGTAATATGCTGTGAATGTCCCCTTTGTTCTCATGCATGCTGGATTTTTATGTAATTATTATTTTATGTCCTTCATACATATTTGCCCTTCAATAACCTCTCCAGCATGATCTCTCCTGCCCTATATTCGCCTCATGTAGTCACTTAACAATGTATTTTATCAGCTCCATAGTAGTGCTTTACCCCAAACACCCCCTAAAATGTTTGGAAATGTTATTTTTGATTTAAATTAAGGCAGAGTGCCAGAGGCTTTTTTTTGTGGTGTCCCCAAATTTTTTGTAACCCTCCCTCCCCCCAACTGCTAAGTCAGCTGATCACAATTCTCTATCCTCAATCATCTATCTGCTGACTTTGCCAAACCCATACACACTATACCCATCTCTTTTGTGGTCAGATGTATGGATGAATTACCCAAAGCATGTAGTGCAAGGGCCTGCCTGTATACTTTCCAATAGTACTGTTTAAAGTTTTTGTATTCTATTATTATCTTGATAGGTAATATCAGAATGTTCAAATGTGCTCAAATGTGTACAGTGTGTATTTATATCTTTGTATTCAGACACTTCTTACCTGTCCAGTGGTCTGCCAATAGTGTAACTAAGGAGGGGCTGTTCCAAGTAATACCCATTATTTAGGCATTCATCTCTCAATGAAGTGAAGAGGGTTACCTGTCCAAGAGTCCCCCCCCCTATAATGTTAGAAATGGCCCATGAGAGGGGGGGGGGGGAATATGATAGGTGTACCTTATACTTTGTTGTTGTTAAATTCCCCTTAATAAATGCTATCTGGAGGTTGCCCCATAATGTTTGTGTCTAATCTGATTGCCATGTTTCTGTGAAAAAATAGTAATGTTTATTGTTTTTTCCTCAACAGTTTCCTTCAACGCCACAGGAATGGCAGACTGTGGCCTCCCACTTTGCCCAGCGGTGGGACTTTCCTAACTGCGGAGGGGCAATTGATGGGAAACACGTCCACATCATCCCACCACCCAACTCGGGGTCGTACTATTATAATGCAAGGGGTTTAATAGTATAGTGATGTTGGCGGTGGTGTCGGCTAATTACGAGTTCCTGTATGTGGACGTGGGGAAGAATGGCCGGATGTACGATGGTGGAGTCATCGCCCAGACGGAGTTCTACAGGCGTCTCCAGAATGGCAGCTTGGACTTGCCACCTCCAGAGGACAATGTGGAAGGTCTCCCATTTGTGTTTGTTGCTGATGAAGCGTTTGCGCTGGGGGACCACCTGATGCGGCCATTCCCGATGAGGACCCTCACCCCGGAACAGAGGGTTTTTAATTACCGGCTGGCCAGAGCCCGAAGAGTGGTGGAGAACACATTTGGAATCCTGGCCAGCCGGTTCCGATTATTTCTGACACCCATCCATATGGCGGAGTATAAACTGAACCATATAATACTTGCCTGCTGTGTTCTCCATAATTTTTTAAGAAAACATTCAGCCAACTATGCTGACTCAGTTGGGCCTGAGGCCGGAATCCCAAATCCATCAACACTGACGGCGCTTGAAAGTGGCCGTCCTGGCTCGCCCTCCCTGAATGCCCGTGATGTCCGGTTACGATACCTGGAGTTCTTTGCGGGTAGGGGGGCTATCAATATGCCAGACAATCTGTGAAACCTTTTTCAAATAAAAAACAACCAAAAGAAATTCTTTGTGGACATTTACTGCTTGTGTTTGTTTTAGCTGACCCTGACTGAAATGTGTTGAGTGCAGAAAATGTCGTGATTAGGTAACCTTATAAAAAACACTGTTGGCTGGTACTTCCTAAATGCAAAAACACATTTCACTACAAGTGCACTTGCAACTGCACTGAAACTGCACTTGTAGTGCAAAGTGTATTTGCCTTTAGGAAATAACCCCCATGTTTGCATAAAACAGCAATTACATCACCCCAAAAGTGTTGTAGTGTTGAGACAATAATCCACACATTCTTGAGTAACCAACTTTTTTATAGCTGCACAATCACATGTGCATTTACCAAAGGTTTTTAAAACAAACCAACATGTTTGTTGTATAACAATTTTTGCTGTAGCATTATCAAAAATTGAAATGTCCTTTTCTGATAAAACAGGCCTGTGTAAAACCAACAAGAAAGCCAAAAAAAATTGAACTTACAAAGTTCACATATGGTAAAACCTGAAGGCTATATCAGACATGAGTATTTAGGAACTGTGTTTGATATAGCGTTCAGATGGGGGGAAATCACACCTGGAAAAGCCAAATTTGGAAGATGCACACCAATTTACGAATGTCAACATGTGCTATCTGCCATCAGGGGGGATCAAGGGACGTGTTTTGGGGGAGCAAGCCCTTCCTCACCGCTACTTTATAATTGAGGAAGGTGTTGCACCCCCAAAACGCGTCCATTGATCTCCCGTGATGTCAGATAGCACATGTTGGCACACTGTGTGCATCCTCCAAATTTGGCTTTTCAAAACATTGCAAAGATATTTTAAAGCTTGGACCACAATCCAAAAAGGTGATTTTGTGGCCTTTTAAATTCGCCCCAAAACATCAATTATGTTATTATTTTTTTTTAATAACATCACTGATTTGTTGCTGTATGTTGTGCAATTCGAGATTACACCCCATGATCTCCCTGATCAGGATCTGGGCACTTTCAGAAGTAAAGCGTTCTCTCTCCCTCACATCATGATCACCTAAAAAGAGATAAAGAAAACAAAAATAGGTATCAAAAATCTGCCACCATCCATATCGGTAACCTGAGCCTGTGGTCGCAGACACTCACCTGTTGTGGTGCCAATCTCCACCACGTCTTCTTCTTCCTCCTGGACTTCTTCTTGGGTTTGCGGTATTTCACCTTCTGCCAGAGGTGGGGGGTCTCTGGTCTCCTGGGATGAGGGGTGTCCTCCGTGTCTTTTCTCCCCTATGTAAAACAAAAATGGTATAATTAGCACACAGATATTTGATGGCAGAACTAGAAATAGGAAACATTGCTTGGAAGTGGGGTACAATTGTCTATTTTAGCAGAGTTCCAAGATGTATATTTTTTATTGGCCTTTGTCAAGCTGCAATACTTTACCTGTTTAGTACAAGCTTCACAGATGGAGACCCCCCTATAGTATACACTGGAGCACCTGTGTGGCCCCCTAATAAAAATGGTGTTCTGGGGTCCCACACTAGTGCTCCAGTGTCCAGATGTGAAAACAGATGCTCAGTGTCCTCTCCTTACACACAATCTAGTTGGCATTTCATTCTAGTAACAAACCCATCTACACAAACAAATATTTGGCATCCAAGTAGGCCCAAAAAAAATGTGGGAAAATGCATATGGCCTAAACAATGGTGTTTTAGAGGCCCAAAGAAAAATGTTTGATACGAACGAATAATGGGCCCATGAACATTAAAGTTGCCCTTTTAAACGTTACAATTACTAAAAGCATATGGAGCAGAACGAACGGAATAAAGACAGAAAGAATAGGAACACAGCACAACTACTTACTTTTTTGCAGCACTCTCCGGATCTTTCGGTACTGCTCTGGCTCTCTCAATTTCAGGTCCGACCACAGCTTCCTGAGCTGATCTTTAGATCAACGTACCCCGAAATTCCTCTCAAGACTCCTGACCACTTTCGCCATGATTTTGGCCTTTCGGATGTTGGGTTGGGGTAAGGCCCATATTTTCCGTCATAGTCGGACTTCCTCATGATGTCGACCATCTCCAACATCTCCCCAAAGGACATATTTGTGGCCTTAAAACGTCTCCTTCTGGATCGGGAAGTGCCTGGATCCAGGCTTTCCTCCTCCTCCTCCTCGTTCCTGTAATTATCACGCACTTGCTGTGACTCCGTCATCATGCTCTTCACCCACTGCGCCGAACGAAAAGGGGCGGGGAATAGACTAGAAAGAACGTCAGGGGCGGGCGGAGTTATACGCATGCGCAGTGTATATAAAGCGTAACATGCGTGCGTATTACGTATGATCTGTGAGCGGAGGAAGGAGCATTGGAGGCGCCGATCGTAAGAACGAAGGTAAGAGACAAACTTGTGCCTATACTGCTTCTACATTGAGGCCTATATTGTAAAAGATTAGGAGAGTTTTGTCTGACATTAGGCTTTGTCTTGTGTTGTGTCTTGCAGTGAACATGGATATGGTACTCAAAGATAATGACTTTATGTCAGTATTCATAGATATGCTAAGGGAGCTGCCCTGTCTGTGGGAGATTAAACACCCCCATTTCAAGAACCAAGCAAAGAGGAAGGCAGCACTGGTGCAATTGTTGGTAATTGTGAAGCAGGTGACCCCCACGGCAGACATCACCTATTTAAAGATATTAATTGGTTGCCTGAGGAGCACATATCTGAGGGAGCGCAAGAAAGTCCTGGATTCACAGAGATCCGGAGCAGCAGATGACATCTATGTCCCCAGGATGTGGTACTATGACAGGCTGCATTTTCTGGCAGGCCAGACTGAACCCAGGTCATCCCTCTCCAGTCTTCCTTCCACGCTTTCTTCCCCCCCGGCTGAGGCTTCTGACGCCCAACCTGGGCCTTCCAGGCGATATGTGGAGGAGCCCAGATTGAGCCAGGTATAGCATTCCTCTAAATATTTGTGCTTGTCCAATCAATGATGTTAACTAGATGTTAGTTGGGAGTACTAATTTAGGGATTGGGATTGATGATGCAAAACATTACAACCATGTCCCTTTTTCATACACAGGGAAGTCTCAGCCAGGAGGTGGCCGGCTGGCTGATCTGCAGGTCCCTCCACCCCCCCTGAAAAGAGAAAGTGGCAGGAGGAGGAGTGCCCTAGAGGAGGCTACTGGAGGACTCTTTTGGAGGGCTACAGAGGTCCTGGGAGCACGACAGACCATGGAGGAGGACATTGCTGCCGTCATTGCATATAAAATGCAGAGGATGGAGGAGGGCCAACAAGTAATGTGTGAGGCCCTCATATTGGAGGCTCTTGAGAAAGGTATGAGGGGCCAAATTACACCTCAGACACACCTTTGCGATGGTCCTCCTCCTCCTCCTCCTGCAGGTCCTCCTCCTCGTCTTCCCTCTCCTCCAGGTCCTCCCAGTCCTCCTCCAGGTCCTACTCCTCCTCCTGCCACATCTCCAACTGCACAGCCACAGCCCGGAAGGAAGCGTGTAAGGAAGACCAGAAAGTGAGGACCCTGGATCCAGTCTGGTCGGCCAAAAGATGCAGCCTCTTGTGGTACCACAGCCTGGGGACATACATGTCATCTGCTGCTATCCGAGTCTCTGCGAATCCCGGACCAGACTGCCCTCCCTTACATATGGACTCCTCAGGCCACCAATTTTGATGTTCAAGAATTGATGTCTGCCGTGGGGGTCCCAGGCTTCGCTAATTTCTCCTGTTGATCCAGTGTTGCCTTCCTCTTTGTTTGGTTCTGAGCCCTTAATAAAGGATTTTTGTTTTGAATTATACTCTCCTATGTGTTTTACTTCAAAAATGACAGTTTGTTTGTGAGGATTCAGGTACATTTCAAATATACAATGTGAAATGAACAAGGGACACCAACACCAAACAATCTCCTTGAGATTAAATAATAAAAGATATCAATGGTGTTGGGGTAACTTCACACACAAAACACACACAAAAATATTCTGGAGTAAAAATAAAAATAACATTGAACAAAGATCAGCCTTGGAAAAAATCCAAACATTAAAGAAAAAAAAGGCTGAAAATACAAAAAAAAAAAAAAAAAAGTCAGATGTGACAACTAATAACAATATATTCAGGGAATCCCACTAAAAAAACACAAATAAAAGTTTGTGAGAAGTGTGTGTGAATATGAGCAGCAAAACTACTTAATTCTTGTCACATTATAAAGAAGAAGAGAGTGCGCAGTATTAAACCATTTTGAACATTGCAGCGTGACGAAAGTGCTGTATCCATTGCGAACGCTAAGTTTACCAGAACGAGCTGTCCCGTCTCGGAATTTCTTCTGAGCATGCGTGGCACTTTGTGCGTCGGAACAGGCCACACACGGTCGGAATTGACGCGATCGGATTTTGTTGTCGGAAAGTTTTATCTCCTGCTCTCCAACTTTGTGTGTCGGAAAATCCGATGGAAAATGTCCGATGGCGCCCACACACGGTCGGAATTTCCAACAACACGCTCCGATTGGACATTGTCCATCGGAAAATCCGACCGTGTGTACGGGGCATTATAGTGCGGTGGTCTAGCGCCAACATAGGTGTGGCCAAACATAGGTCTATGTAAGTGTAAGTGGGGCTTACCAGTGATGCTGTGTTCCGAGGCTTGTCTGGGTCTCCTGTTGGCCTAGGACTGTGGCAGTATCATACCGCCATAAATATCCCCTTCAACCCCTGTGACGTGGATCGGCGCCGACATCGGCATCCCACATCATCACGGGGTCAAGGGTCCCGCAGTGCGCACGCACGGGGTCCACGCGCATGCACCTGTGCACTGGCCTCGGAGCCAGTGGACCAGGGGTGACGCACGCCTGATGAGCGCGCACCCCAAGCCACTGGGCTGTACCCAGGCAAAGTGTGCGCATGGTGGAATCGTACGCAAGCCTGCACAGGGGGGCGGGACCTAGAAGGTCCTCAATGAGGTGAGTGCAAGCAGCCAGGGAGGCAATACCAACAGGAAAGCCTACACCTGACCACCAGGGAACCTACCAATCGCTGGGAAATGGACAGAGCCAATACCTACCCAGAGTCAAAGGGCAAGGAGTCCAAGAAATCATTTAACAATGATATATAAAAACATCAAAACGTTTACAAGAATCATATAAGAGATATGAATATAATTGAAATTAAACATAAACATTTTTAGATATTAGATATTGAAAGGAAGATGGACAAAGCAAAGAGGATTGCATGTCCTCAAATTTTAAGGTCCCAGATTGGGAATACAGTCAAGGATAATGAGTAGAACAAGCTAGATAACTGTGTTGTGGAAAATTTTATTTATGTATGTTGTCAGATGCCCCCAGTGTCAGTTTTGCTGCAATACTCTCATTTGAGGGTATTCGCACATACAGATGCTGGTGGAAGACCATTGGATGCGGAAACCTTCCCGTGGACACGGCGGATCTGTTTGCTTTTTTAAGGATGTCTGTTTATGTCTCTCCAAGGAACTGGCCACTCCATGGCGACCACATTTCAACTCCTAAGTAAACAGGTTTGCGTACTTTGGGAACCATAGTATAACCATACAATATTATAGCCCACTGGGCCATGGTATAGTACGGCTCGCATCACTGTAGCAGTGGGAATGTGCACACGGTTGTGTTCAAAGCCATGTGCTTGCTGCATGGTTTTGCACACCACCGTCTGCACACATCACTACTGCTTTTATATTTGATTATATGCATGTGTGTCATTGGTTCTTTTGAATGAATACAAGTGTCTGATTGGCTGATTCTGAAGTCTGCAGCCTCTTTTGTTATCCATGTGTTTAGTATAAATAAAAGCCACTTGGCTATTTTGCTTAGTATTTTACACGGAGCTTGAAGTGATACCAACGTCTGTTTGTGTTACTTGGAGAGAAAGAAAGGCGCACTTTCCCGGCATTATATAAGAGAGCTTTTTGTGCTTTTAAGCGCAAAGAAATGATATGCTTACAGGGAGAAGTTTAGATTTTCCCGGACATTAATGGCGAGCCAGGTAGGAGGCTAACAGATCTTCTAAATTCAGCGGACCTTGAGGGGAAAGAGACCTCCAGAACCAGACCAGCAAAGGCCGGCCTATGGTAAGACAACCATACTTCATGTTTTTCTTTTGAACATTTTTTGCTGTTCTGTGTTTGGGATCTTGATTCTCTGTCCGCTGTATGAGGTAAGATCTGACTGGCAAAGAACCTTATGTTTTTTTTGTTGTCGCTTTCTGTATAATGACGGGACTTTTATTGTAGGTTATACTTTTGTCATTGTAAGTAGGTCTATTAATTGGGGAAGCACCTATATTTAAATCCTCTATAGGTCCCATTTAATATAAACCTAAAGTGAATGTTGTGTGTGACTGAAGTAGGCTGTGTAACTGTATGTTGTGTGTATGAATGAACAGGCTGACACCATGTGCTAAGATGGCTGCTGCATATGTAATTGACCATGTGGATGGATGGGGGAGGGGCAACCAGTATTGTTGATGGTCCTGTGTACCCATTGTCTTTCCAACTTTCAGAACAAGTTTGTTTTGTATTTGAGAACAAGAGTGTATGTTTAAAGCGTGTTATTTCATGTTTTATGTAACTTTGGCGTTTTTGAATATAATATTTACTTAAATATGCCTATATTTTAGTATGGCCCCTAATTGATATAGCCTAAAGTGTTTGCTAGGGAAAAGTGTTAATATTGGTCTCTCAATTGTATAGTCAGTTTTGTTCCTGCTGATATTAGTCCCAAGTGAAATATAGTTTGTCTTTTGTGCTGATTTCCATTTCTAGTAGAATCAGTTTTTTTTTGTTTTTTATTTTTTATTACAGTTGTTTTAGCAAAGTTTTTTTACTACTAAAATTCGGTTTTGCATAGAGAGTGAACGGGAGGCATCCCCATTATTGTTGTAACATTTAGGACAGATAGAAACCACGTTTTTAAATTTTGAATAGCGAAGGATTTCATGGTGTTTTGCAGTACGCTAGCAGCCCCGCTCAGGCCGTGTAAGATAATCAGGACGCGGGGGCCGGTTATAGTGATAAAGGCGCAAACAATAACGGCTCCGAAAGTAAAGCGCAGGGTTCTCTGGACGCAGAGTCCGCCAAAAAAAACGATTCGAATGGTCATGGGCAATTGGTTGTCCTTGATGGGGAGGAAACAAATAAGCCTCCCCACCAGTCAGACTGCTGCACAATACATGAGGTCTAGTTTGGGGGCTCAGGCAGTGAGACCCCTTAAAGATTGGCATAAATGGTCAGAGGGTACAGCATGGTGTATTCCTTTGGAAGGTACTTTTGAAACCTGGAGGTGGGAGAAACTCATCACTGAGTTTAGAACCAGACTCCAGTCTGCAAAGACTTTAGACATAGCTCAGTTGTGGTTTCAGAAGTCTATTATAGTGAACCAGCAGGGTATACAAAAGGCAGTTTCAGTCCGGAAGAAGCGCATTATGTATACCTGGCCAGAGGGGATTGCCGAACCTAGTAATCCAATAAGAGAAACGGAGGAAGCCCTCTCTGGGCTAACCCTGTTGAGACAAGCAGGATCAGCTGGATCTGTAACTGCTGTTGTCTCTCCTGAATTTCCCACCGTTCCTACTGTCTCTGACCCTCTTCCTGTCTCTCTCCCTCAACCATCTTCTATAACCACTGAAGCCTCTGCTCTCCAGCCTAAAGCTAACTACGATCTGTTTTCCACTACAGTTTTAAACATGTTGTGTGAATCTAGAAGAATCCCTATCAGGGACAGGAAAAGAGGAGACTGTATAAAGGCTCTGAAAGAGTATGATTTAGCCGTTCCTACTCTATATCCTTCTCTGGGGGATTATTTATCAGAACCCACTGTAGGTGAAACCGTACATTTTAGTTCACTATCTAAACCACCCCCCCAATATACACCCACTCCCCACCCTGGGGCTTATCCAGTCCGGGTACAACAATTTGAAGGTGCCCCCAATGCAGACGGAGAAAGGACCCCAGGGGAGAGGGTAGTATGGCATGTCCCTTTTACCTCCTCAGAGATCAGGAACATTCTAACTGAACTACCAGACTATAGGATGAATCCGCTGGGATTCGCAAGAATGTTTGTTCAGAACCAATTTAGTTACGGAATGAGCGGGACAGACTGTGCCAGAATTCTAAGGGCTAAAATAGGAGATGAAATGGCGGAGGCTGTAATGTCTCGTTGTAGCATCACCACACATGAGCAGATGACATCTGGTGGTAAAGAGTTTTGTAAGGCCCTTCTAGGAAAGCTTCTGGAACTGTATGGTGCAACCTCTACCACGGATGTAATGAAATTAAACCAGAATCCTGGAGAGGAATGCGTTTGTTTCTGGCGTCGCCTGAAACAAGCCGCAATAGACGCAGATCTGGAGGTTAGTCCCGATGTACCACCCGAGGGACAAAAACTTACCGCCATTCACCTTATGTTAAGAGCTAAATTTCTAGAGGGAATCCATTCAAAAGTTCGGGACAGGTTATTATTGGCCAGGCCTGAATTTAATGAAATATCTATGCCTGCCATCCTATCCACTCTCTGCTATAGAGAGGGATGTGGACCGGAAAAAGCAGGAGAAGACATCCAAAATCCTTGTAGCACAAACTCCCTACACTGGACCCCAACATAAAAACAAACAGGTCAAAAATGTGACACATCGCAAGAGATCTTTTATTTGCTTCAATTGTGGGAAGGAAGGTCATGTACAAAGATTTTGTAATAATGAACCAGCTAGACCTCGGGGTAAGTGGCAGTTCATCCCAGAGGATCAAACACCTCAAGTTGTAGCAATAGCAAGAAACGACTACAACTCATCATAGGTCATTGGCAAACTGGTATCCGCCCATATCAATCTGTATATTAAAGAACTTAAATATCCACTACCATGCCTCATCGATACCGGTGCTGCCCGCACAGTTTTAAGAACTAAAGATGTTAAAGGCAAAATTCCCCAACCATAGGTCTCACAGGTCAGACAGTGTCCTTACAAACAACAAAATCTCTCCATTGTAGGTTGGGGCAACACACAGAGGCAATAAAGTCTGTGCTAGTATCGGATGAGGTCCCTATTAATCTATTGGGGGGCTGATATTTTGTCAGAGATACAGGCGGTTATTGAATATACTCCAACAGGTATTGTGGTTAGTAGTGCATTGTCGGATGAGCGCCTATGTGCAATGGTGGCTCTACCATACATGACAGAGCCTGGTTGTTTTTTGGGGTTGGATGTGCTGGTGGAGGTCGATCCCAAACTTTGGGTGATTGACAAGTATGATGTGGGTCTGTTGCCAGTTCCGCCAGCCACAGTAAATATCAGACCAGGAAGCGTTTTACCCCAATTACCACAATACCCTTTGAGTGTAGCTCAGATGGATAGTCTTAAAATCCAAATTGACCGGTACCTACTGATAAAAGTTCTCACGCCAACAAAGTCCCCCTGTAACACTCCTTTGTTTCCAGTGGCTAAAAAGTCTGTCAAAGGTCAGGAAGCAACTTTCCGTTTAGTACATGATTTAAGGGCCATCAATAAAATCATTATCAGCGATGCACCTTTGGTACCCAACCCACACACCTTGTTGGCCTCTATACCACCTAACGCAATTTTTTTCAGTGTCATTGATCTGACTAATGCATTTTTTTCTGTACCACTGGACCCCCAGTGCCAGTACCTTTTTGCTTTTTCATTCCAGGGTCGACAACTGACTTGGACGCGTCTCGTTCAAGGGTCTGTGACTAGTCCTTCAGAGTACAGTTGCAAACTCAAAATAGTGTTGGATCAGTGGACCCCAACGAATCCAGAGGTGGTGCTGTTACAGTATGTTGATGACTTGTTGCTCTGTTGCCCCGCAAGGGATGTCTGTTATCAGCATACTGTCTCATTGCTTAACCATCTGGCGTCCACGGGGAATAAAGCTAGCAAAGAAAAATTGCAGTTTTGCAGGGAGAAGGTCACCTTTTTAGGACATTGTATATCTCAGGGTACTCGACACCTAACAACCCAGATAATTCAGACCCTGAAAGACTTCCCGAGACCCCGAAACGCACGACAAACCAGAGCCATTCTTGGTCTTATTAACTACTGTAGAGACTGGGTCCCTAACATCTCATCCACATTAGGACCCGTTTACGAAATCCCATCCCAAACACCCTTTAAACTGACTGATAACTGGTCAACCCTACAGGACTTGATCCAAGAACTCTCTAAAGCACCTGCATTAGGTCTGCCCAACTACGAACTCCCTTTCTACCTCTTATGCTATGAAAGCAAAGGCCATGCCACTGGAGTACTGACCCAACTACATGGGTCCAGGTACCGACCCATCGTGTACCTATCGACTGCCCTAGATCCAGTCATTCGAGGCTCACCAAGTTGTGTACGAGCCGTAGCCACCTGCGCTGTATTGTTACAGAAGGTAGGTGACATAGTCTTGGACTCCCCACTGACCCTCTTTACTCCCCATTCAGTGCAGGAGATCCTAAATCAAGTTCAGACAAAACACCTCTCTGCTGCCAGACTGACCAAGTATGAAGTAGCTCTCCTAACCCCTACTAACCTAACTTTAAGACGATGCACCATTCTGAACCCAGCATCTCTTCTTCCTTTCAATGAGGAAGAGAAGAGAGGAGATAATGGTGTTAAAAGCAACAACACACACATTTTACAGACTAACAATACTAATCTCTCTACCCCTAACCAACTTTTCTATTTAGAGGGACAACATGTTGATGACCACCACGACTGTGTTTCTTTAATGGAACTTGAGTCAGCAACCATCAGTCCAGTGAAGGAGGCTCCTATCCCAGGCGCTAAGAACCTTTTTGTTGATGGTTCCAGGTATTATACCCCAGATGGTAAGCCACACACAGGTTATGCAGTGACTACAGTCGATGAAATTGTAGAAAAGGGTTCATTGAGTTCCAACATGTCTGCACAAGAAGCTGAGCTGTGGGCACTGGCAAGAGCTTGTGAGACCCAAGAAGGCCAAAGGATCAATATCTACACAGATTCCAGGTACTCTTTTGGGATAGCTCATGATTTCGGTCCCATCTGGAAAGCAAGAGGGTTTCTGACTAGTTTGGGGAAGCCCGTGAAACATGCGGAGTTAATCAACAGGTTATTTGTTGCTTTCAATCTGCCACGTGAGATAGCCATTCTAAAAGTTAAGGCCCACACGACTGATAGGACTCTGAAGGCCGATGGGAATGCCTTGGCAGATAGAGCTGCTAAGGAAGGTGCTCTGGACCCTCCCGGGGAAACCCTGATGCTAGCCATCCCCTCTGATGTGTCTCTGGAAGAGTTTAAGAGACTACAGTCACAAGCGGAATTTCAGGAAAAGAGGAGATGGACAGCACTAGGGGCCATGAGAGGTCCAGATGACATCTGGGGTCTTGGTATAAAATGGTGTCTACCAAGATCGCTTTTTCCAATGATGGCCCATTCGGCTCATTATCAAGGGCATCAGTCAAAAATGGTTATGTGCGTGCAGGTGGATGAGCATTGGATCGCCCCTGGATTTACTACCATAGCTGCTAACTTTGCAGCAGCCTGCCTGGTTTGCGCATTGCACAACCCAGGTAGAACGGTATCAGTACCCAAACGACAGTCCCTCCGACCAGAATATCCATTTCAGCGCATCCAGATAGACTACATTACGTTGCCAAGGAGTGGGCCGTACGAACACGTCTTGGTTTGTGTAGATATGTTTTCAAGTTGGCCAGAGGCATGACCGGTTCAGAAAGCCAACGCCACCACCACAGCCAAGAAAATCCTGTCCGAAATGGTGTGTCGCTGGGGTCTACCTGAAACGATCGAGTCGGATCGAGGCTCCCACTTCACTGGTCAGATATTTGCAGAAGTATGTAAAGCCCTCCATATCAATCAGGGATTACACACCCCTTATCACCCCCAAAGTAGTGGTAAGGTTGAAAGATTGAATGGAACACTTAAAAGCAAAATCTCTAAAATAATAGCTGACACAGGAAAACCATGGCCCGAATGTCTCCCTATAGCTCTCCACTCCATCAGAAATGCCCCTAGACGACCTCACGGGTTATCTCCATATGAGATTTTGTTCGGAAGCCAACCAAAAACAGGGTTGTACTTTCCTCAACAGCTGTCATCTTTACATTCTCAGCTGACGGGGTATGTGCAGTCACTGCAACGTGAGCTTCAAAAAATCCATCACAGGGTCCATGAGTCCCTTCCAGACCCTGACTCCATAACCGGTTTACACTCTATCCAACCAGGTGACTGGGTCGTGGTAAAGAAACACCAGAGGACGGGACTAGAGTCGAGATACCTCGGGCCATTCCAGGTTCAGCTGACCACGCCGACCTCTCTAAAGCTTGAAGAACGGGACAACTGGATCCACGCCAGCCACTGCAAGAAGCTGCTTAACTACACCAAAGAATGAGGAGTATCTTTTTTATTTATATTTTTAGTTTAGTGTATTTTAGCAAGGGTAACGATGAAAAGCATCCCAATTTATTGTTTAAAATGCACCTCCAGCTGGCAAAAATGGCGAACAGGACCAACTGCTGGGTATGCTCCAAACCCCCACCAAGCCTTAATGCTCCAGCAATGGCAACAGTACATGCTATATATGATGTCCGTATCGGCATGAGAAAATCAAAGACACCAAACAGACACTTGTCAATAGAACTTAATGATACATTCCTAGAGGGTAAAATAAGTTATAGTTTTAACATTAGCTCTGGCTTTTGCCCCTCCCTCACAAAACCAATATGGGTATCAGGACAACTAGGTAGCCCACAAGTGTGCTTCAACTTTAGTTTCGGTAGAGGGGATAACTTCATTGGGTCCACCACCTGTAAGGAAGGTATAACAGTTAATCTAACCAACGAAACCCCCGGCCTTTTAAATAACACCAATAGACCAGATTACATCTGTTGGAAGAAAGGTTGTGACGTTCAGACGGAGGGAGAAATCCCCCAGTCTATCCTGTTACTACTCAATGCACGTAACCATCAGAGTGATTCCCCCTGTGCGACTCTGACTGGCCCCTACTAATTCCTATGCGGTACCTCAGCTTATAAGGTAATTCCCCCTCATGCAAGAGGTTCTTGCGTCCTGGTGAAACTAGTCCCAGCATCTTACATCGTGGATGATCAGGAGGATCTGATGGCACGAGAGAAGGTAAGAAAGGCAGGAAAAACTAGAAGGGAATTGTTTACCAACTCCGACCTGGCCTGGGCATGGTTTCCTGCTTGGACGGGGTGGGGGATTGAACTTATGAAACGATTGAATGATTTCTCATCCATTGTGGATGGAATATTCAATGAAACCGTAGAGGCTGTGAGGGAAATTTCACAGGAACAACGTCAGATCAAGACCCTTCTCTTGCAGGAAAAGATGGCCCTTGATTATCTGTTGGCATCCAAGGGGGGTTTCTGTGAATTCATAGGTAAAGACTGTTGTACCTGGATTGAGGATACCAGTGACAAAGTTCAGGCCCATATGGATAAAGTTAGATCCCTGCAAGGCAAAGCCAGAGCTATAGCTGGTGAAGGTTGGAATCCTTTTAAGGGTTTGGGAAACTTGGGGGATTTTTTATTTTCCATCGGATCATGGTTGAAGGAAGTAGGGGTATATATACTCATGTTGTTTTTACTTCTATTCCTTCTATATGTCGTGATGAGGTGTTCCTGTTGCCTGATTGGACGCGTGACCAGAGCCCGAGCAGATGACCACATCTTCCTCACCAAGATGAGACGCCCTGAAGCCCAGCCCACGTACGAGACACAGAGGATCCCAGACCGACCAGCGATTACTACAGCTCACCATGTCGTGTCCTCCTTATAAGTCATTCCTCCTGAAGAATAAAATCTACAAGTCAAGCCGCATTTTCCTTTTTTATGGACTCATATGGATAAGGACTGATACATTTCCAGGTGTAAGAAGAAGATCAAGATTCATCGAGGGACACATGGGAGGATATGACAAAGAGGAGGAGCTGTTGTGGAAAATTTTATTTATGTATGTTGTCAGATGCCCCCAGTGTCAGTTTTGCTGCAATACTCTCATTTGAGGGTATTCGCACATACAGATGCTGGTGGAAGACCATTGGATGCGGAAACCTTCCCGTGGACACGGCGGATCTGTTTGCTTTTTTAAGGATGTCTGTTTATGTCTCTCCAAGGAACTGGCCACTCCATGGCGACCACATTTCAACTCCTAAGTAAACAGGTTTGCGTACTTTGGGAACCATAGTATAACCATACAATATTATAGCCCACTGGGCCATGGTATAGTACGGCTCGCATCACTGGTAGCAGTGGGAATGTGCACACGGTTGTGTTCAAAGCCATGTGCTTGCTGCATGGTTTTGCACACCACCGTCTGCACACGTCACTACTGCTTTTATATTTGATTATATGCATGTGTGTCATTGGTTCTTTTGAATGAATACAAGTGTCTGATTGGCTGATTCTGAAGTCAGCAGCCTCTTTTGTTATCCATGTGTTTAGTATAAATAAAAGCCACTTGGCTATTTTGCTTAGGATTTTACACGGAGCTTGAAGTGATACCAACGTCTGTTTGTGTTACTTGGAGAGAAAGAAAGGCGCGCTTTCCCGGCATTATATAAGAGAGTTTTTTGTGCTTTTAAGCGCAAAGAAATTATATGCTTACAGGGAGAAGTTTAGATTTTCCCGGACAACTGGCAGGGGATTAATTGACCCAAAGTGACAGCTGCACATTAGATAAAGGGGGGCCAATAACCGATCTGTTAGAGAAAAGATTTAAAGGAGTTAACTTCATTCAAGCCCAGGGGGACAGTGGCGTTAAGCCTTTTTATCCAAAGGGCTTCTTTTTGTAGTAATATCTTGTCTCGGTCACCTCCCCTAACGTCAGCTGGTACCACTTCCAATGCAAGGAACCCGACAGCTTTGGAGTTATATTTATGGTATAGGCCAATATGGCATCCAACGGTAGTGAGTTTATCATTGGTTGAGTAATAAACATGATCGTAGTCTCTGTTGACTACTTAATTGTCTTACCAACATAAAATACTGTACATGTGCAAAGCATAAGATAAATAATACCAGTGGTGTCACATTGGGTCAATGTATGGGGAGTAAAAAGTTCTCCATTAGGTAACTTAAAAGAAGTACATGAGAGTATCCATGGGCAGGAAGAACACTGATAACATGGAAAAGTGCCAAAAGATTGATGGGTGTCAACAGAATTGGGTTTATAATGGCTGCTCACTAAGCGGTCTCTAAGGGATTTGGCCCTGCGAAACACCAATTCTGGTGTGTCACATACATAATGTTTAAGGACATGGTGATCGACAAGAAGGTGCCAATGTTTAGAGATAATACTCCTAAGTTGTTCATGGTGTGTTGAATATTGAGTAACAATTTTAATTGTGTTGGTATTGGTGGTACGTGGGGAGGGGTATAGCAGAGAAGTTCTGGTACGACCAGCTGCCTTATTAAAGGCTCCTCTAAGACTGGTTTTGGAATAACCCCTTGAGAAAAGTCGTTCGCGTAAAGCCTTGCTGTGTCTAAGGAAGGTACCCAGTACACTCTGCGTGACTTACAAGAAGGTGAGGCCTTCCTGAAAAACCCCGGCCTAACTCCTCTTCCAGAAGAAGATTTGATTCCTCCTGATGTCCAGGTTCGTCTACCACCAAACACCCCTGGCCGCATCTGGACACCCGTTCGGGGCAAATCTAAGAAGCACCTATCTACACCTCAACGTCCACGCTCCTCCAAACAACCACCTTGAATCTTCTGTACGTCTTTTTTTTGGATCCTTTTTTTTCATTACTCCTAGCTTCCCGTTTCTTCATGTTACAGATGAAACAAAGTTTGCTGCTCTGGTTCATAAAGTTTTGTATCTACCCTGTTGTCACGGAACGTCCCACACTCCGCTTGAGTGCTTCCGTCAGTATACCGCTTCCTAAGTTCTGGAACACGAGTCCAATGGATCTGGCTATAGGAACCCCCAAGAACTAGACAACACCAGTCTTGGAGTACATCAGGACTAACCCTTTATTTGAGATCTCACACACATTTATACAGCAGGCTGACTCAAAGCTAACCTAATTAACATGAGCTAATTTACTAAAAAATTTACCCAGACCAGATGACAGACTTGTGGGCACCGAGCTTCACACAGTAGTATAAACACAATAGCTGGAGCTAATTACAATTAACAATACAAACAACAATCCCCCCCCCCTCCTCAGCCTAGTCATCAACAGTTCATCCCCTAGCCAGTCCTGGAGGCTAATGTCATCAGCTCAATCAATTAACAGGTTGAGTTCAGAATCAACCAAACCAATAATAGTCTCTACATACATCCTGGGAGATATTGTGGACAAATATTACTGTCCCATTTTAAGTAATCCAAGATAAATTTTCTCACTCACCCTGTGCCAGGATAGCACAGGGTGACTTAGACATAAGATGTATATGGGGAGCTGAAACAAGGACATCCCCTACTTTCCAAGGGATTCTGAGTTCCACGGGCCCTCCCGTCACACCTGTTCCCTGTTCGGGGTAGAAATTTTTTACCATCCCATGAGGTACCTTTAAGGTTTTTACACCTTAGGTAACGACTGCTCCTGTTTTTCAGCTGACTTTTCCTTTTTATTGTAAACAGATCTCATATTGTCAGTTTTATTTTACATGTTACCAAGCTTATAAGGTGAGCAGCTGGCCCTTCCCATTTTTCCTACCCAGAGTCTCCTGATGGAAGTCCATACATGCCCCTACCAGACCTTGGATTATGCCTAGGGCTCCCTGAGATGCAGTAACATCTAAGCTTTCGAAAATTTAAGTATTTTGTTTCCTTTTTCTGTTTTGTTTGTTGTTTTTTTTCTTTCTTATGTCCATGTTTATAGATCAGCTTTATAGGTTGCAATCGCTCTATTTTTGTTTCCTTGCTTCAAAGAGGTTTAATTGCAGAGTACATCTGTTAACACTCACATGCCGAGGAGTTACTGTTAATGGTAACACTCACAATCAGAATTATATCTATTCCTATGTTGTCCATATTGTATTGCTCTTCTCCTATACTATCTCTACACGAGCCTATCTGATCTATACAATCATGGCCCTGACGATCATGTCATATAATGTGAAGGGCCTAGGTTCTATCATTAAACGTTGGATGGCCCTGAAGGATTTCAGAGCCTCAGGCGCAGGCGTGATAATGATCCAGGAAACTCAGTTCCGGGCAGGAGGTTCATTTAACTTCGCCTCAAAGTTTTTCCCCACTTCCTTCCTTGCCTCTGATTCCACGGGCAAGGCGGGAGTGGCAATACTGATTAGGAAGTCGTGCCCTGTTAAGGTAAAAAAATCTCATGCAGATCCCCATGGGAGATTCCTTATTTTAAATTGTGAATATATGTCTGCTTCCTTTACTCTTGTCAATCTCTATGCCCCTAATACAGGCCAGATTGACTTCCTAGACAACATTTTTGATACCCCTCAATACTGCACACAACCTTTTATGATCATCGGGGGGATTTCAGTCTGGTTATGTCACCCTCTAGAGATAGACAGACCCTCCTCAATACTGTACCATCCAAAAGAATCTCGTCCAAAGCTAATGCTTTCCGTAAATATATTAGGGCCCGCCGACTATTCGACTCATGGAGGATTAAGCATCCCTCTGCTAAACAGTTGTCGTTCTACTCCCCAGCTCATAAAATGTACTCACGCCTCGATCACTTCTTCATCTCAGCCCCTCTCCTCCCCTACGTGGTCGAGTCTGATATATCCCCCATTACATGGTCGGATCATGCACCCATCATCCTGGATCTTATGCTTTCTCAGGCTTACACTAAATCCTGTCATTGGTGTCTTAATGATTATCTCTTACAGTCCGAGGTATCCCAATCTATTTTAGCAAAAAGTTTGGTAGGCTATTTTCAGCTCAACATTGGGTCGGTGTCAGGGGTTTCTACACTGTGGGAGGCACACAAAGCAATATTTCGTGGTGCATGCATAGCTGAAAGTTCTCGATTGAGGAGAGATAGAGATGGAGTTATTCAGTCCTTGACATCCGCTCTGATAGTTGTGGAGCGGAAGCTGTTGTGTGCTCCCAAGGTGGTGAAACTACATAAAGTCACCTCCCTCAGAGAACAAATTAAATCAACACAGCTTGACAAGACAGCCAGATCCTTACTCTGAAATGTTACGAATACTCTAATAAACCCCATAGAATGTTAGTCAATAATCTATGCCCGCATCCATTCAGTTCGTTCCCTGACTTTCTCCAACAGGCACATGGATCTAGAGCACACTGCCATCATGAGATGTCCAAAATATTTGGCGAATTTTACAGTGAACTCTATAACTGTCTGACCCCGGAGAATCACTTCAATTTCACCCAGGAAAAAAATTTGAGCCTTTCTTCTCCAACATAAAGCTTCCAAATCTGTAGCAGATCTAGATAGCTTGAATGTGGCCATAACAGCTGAGGAACTCCTGTCCATAATTAAGACTCTCCCACTGCATAAATCACCCGGCCCTGACGGCTTACCATACTCCAACTACAAAACCTTTTTTGACATCCTATCCCCACACATGTTAACTCTGTATGACTCTCTACTTAAAGGCACATCCCCACATCCACACTTTTCTCACTCTTACATCTCAGTTATTCCAAAGCCTGGTAAGGACCCCTCTACTCCGGATAACTATAGACCCATAGCCCTTCTAAACTCGGACTATAAAATATTTACCAAAATACTTGCATCCAGGTTATACAGGCTTATCCCCAAACTGATACATAGAGACCAAGCTTTGTCCCTGGTAGACATGCGGGGGGACAACACCCGATGTACGATAGATCTGATAGATCTCCTGGACAGGTCATCTCGCTCGGCACTGATTTTAAGTTTAGACACGCAGAAGGCCTTTGACAAGCTGAGCTGGTCTTATATGTTTGCCACCTTAAAAATGTATGGTTTTGATGGTCCATTTTTAAACGCTTTAGAGGCTCTTTATTCAACTGTCACGACCCAAGTGCGGATGTCGTCCTTCCTATAGCCCGGCTTTCCCATGACAGACGGAACCCGGCAGGGGTGCCCCCTATCACCATTACTTTTTATCTTATGTTTGGAACCCCTAGCTGAGTCCATCCGCACTCATCCGGACATTCGGGGGGTAGTGATGAGACAGGGGGAATATAAATTGTCTCTTTTTGCAGATGACATCCTTTCTTTCCCCTTGCTACATAAACTATTGGCTTCCTTTAGTGCCATCTCTGGTTATAAAGTTAATACTTCCAAAACTGAAGCTCTCCCCATACACATAACACCATCTCAACTGTCTCAGCTCCAAGACTTATACTCCTATAAATGGTGCAATTCCTCTCTCAAATATTTGGCTGTCCTTCTTACCCCCTCCTATTCATCCCTCTATTCTGCTAAATTTCCCCCTCTGATTCTAGATATCAACAAATCCCTGTCGACCTGGACAAAGTATCCTCTGTCCCTGTTAGGTAGGATCAACGTCCTCAAAATGTCTATTTTACCCAGATTGCTCTACCACTTTGAAACCCTACCGGTTGCCCTGCCTTCCTCTCAGCTAAAAGCACTTCAGAGGAGCCTTCTAAAATTCATATGGGATGGTAGGGCTCATCGCATTGCGAGCTCGGTGGTTTTCTCCCTAAGATCCAGGGGGGGTCTGGGAGCCCCGGACATTGCTAAACATTACTTCGCTACACACTTAAGGGCCATTACCTCTTGGTCCTCTCTGCACGCACCGAATCAGTGGACTGCCATTGAAAAAGGAGAGCCCGTGCTCCTTGGTGTGGGGTACCCCTCCCTCCCTGGATCCCATTTATAAATGCCAGTGCACTGCTCAAATGACCTTTACCCTAGCCATCTGGCGTAAATGTTTCAAGGCCTATTCTCTCACCTCACCTTGCTCTCCTCTAGTGAATGTGCTGTTGAATCCATTCATACCAGACAGTATGTTCCTAGGTAGGGTCTTCCCATGGCTACACGCACCTCTTTTTCAGCTACGGAATTTGGTCCATCCCATCACACGGAGATTACATACCTTCAATACTTTATGTGAGAAATGTTATATACCCTCCCACCTTTTCCATTTTTATCTACAGGTTAGACACTTTTTTCACTCTAAATCCTCAACCTTGACCCTTGATAAACCAACTGCCTTTGAACATCTATGCGCTCAGGGCCCTCACCAACGACATTTAATATCCTGTATCTATCGCATCCTCCATGAGTCGACTCCTCTAGAGGAGACCACGCACCACTATATGAACAGGTGGTCCCATCTATTGGCCCGACCTATCACTGTACAGCTATGGGACAAGATTTGGTCTTCTGTTTTCAAGTCCTCCAAATGTGTCACTCAAAGGGAGACATCCATTAAGATTCTTATGTTCTGGTATAAGACTCCTGATATAATTCACAAATATGACCCCTCAGTCTCGCCGCACTGTTGGCGTTGCGGAACTGACATAGGTTCTTTATTTCATACTTTTTGGCAATGTTCTCTGATTCAACCCTTTTGGTATGATGTGAATATACCTATACAGAAGGTGGTGGATGTGTCCCTCCCACTAGATCCTTTAAATTACCTGCTGGGCCTCCCTATTCCAGGAGTTCCCAAAAAAACAAACCGGCTAATCTCTTACATTTTGCTAGCTGCCAAAAGGCTTATTCCATTATGCTGCCTCTCCAGCACACCTCCTCAATGGTCTAGATTTCTGCAATTGGTGGCTGAGATGGAGTTCCTAACGGCTTCTGTACATGATTCCATTCCTCAATTTAATAAAGTGTGGGAACCTTGGGATCTATCGAAATATGGGACACATGTGCCAACCACAACCTCCTAATTTATGTTAACATAACGGTGTCTCTGTTTATTCTCCCTCTTTCCCTCCCCATTGCTAAATATGCCAATCGATGCTTTAATGGTCTTTTATTGGTTATTTCATACTCTCCCAAAAACCTTTGCCCTTTTTATATTCTTGACCGTACTCTAGTTATGGACTATGAGTTGTTTATAATTTTTGATGAGCGATACAGTACACCCCTGTGGCCTGTATCTGTGGACATTGCTTATATGCATTTACTTTTTCTGCATTGTCTCCTTTTTTTTTCTGTATGTTTGTTAACATTACATCTTCATTACTGGTTCAATGTACATTGTGTAACGAGTTTACATGTATCTTTTTATAACCCAATAAAAATACAATTTTGAAAAAAGATCTTTAACGAATTACCGAATCATGTCGAATTCATACATATCCGCTATAATTTCTTTTGTATTAGTTGAAATTCAATATTTATGTATGTATATTGATTCGTGATAACGATTCGTAGTTTGGAAAGTTGTTTGTTTATTGAATCTATTAACACACACAATGACAATATCTCTTCTCCTCTGCTTAAATACAATACAACACCCTTCACACTCAGTTCTCAGGAATGCACTTTGCCAGTAATCCAACCTCCAGCACAAAATTAATCAGCTGATTGGACTGTAAGATTTACTTTGCGTTGACCTTTTGTTTCGTTAGATCTTCAATGAATTACTGAATCATGTCGAATTCATTTGTTATATCTGCTACAATTTCTTTCGTATTAGTTGGAATTAGTTATTCTTTTATTTGGACATTTGGATGCATCCGAATGTCCGAAAGATGCAAAATTCAGCTGAATTTTGATTCGTTATGAAACGAATTGCACAAGCCTATTACACATAACTATAGCGCGGGTACACTCATCACTTCACTGATATACAGTATATAAAATTTTGGTTCCAAGTGGAGGAGCTTCTCCAACCCAGTCTGTAGGAGGGCCACCATATTTCCTCTGACTATTCACCTGTACAAGATTAATATTACACCTTTCCTGTCACAGTACTACTTACAGTGAGCCCACAGGCGAGCAGGTGACACGGGATCCCGCAGGGCATGGAGTCTAAGGGCCAGCCGGTATTCTGCCAGGGACCCCCTCACGAGGGTTTGGGCTTAGCTGTGTGCTGACCCCAGGTCACGACCCCCAGGTTCACCCTACTCGCTAGGGAAGTACCAAGAGACACTGTCAGACAAGGATGGATGGATGAAGCAAAAGGAGAGCCAGATAGCGAGCCAAGGTCAGGGCGGGCTGCAGGCATTGTAATCAGAACAAGCCAAGTCGGTACACAAGAGATCAGTTCATGAGAGGTCAGGTTTAAGGCAGGTTACACGAAGGGAGCTCAGAAACAAATTTTGCTCAAGCAACCAGTACCTGGTTTGAAAGGGATTTAAATAGGGAAGCACATGAGGGGCTGGACAGAAAGTAGCAGGAAGGAATCGTATATTAGGCAACAGGTGTGGCCGGCGACACCCATAGCTGCAGAGTGCACAGAGCAGAACACAAGCTAGTGGAACAACAGGTGCCAGCCGGCCTACAGCAGTAAAGGTGAGACACAGATCAGCTCCGCAGCTGATCTGTGACAGTACCCCCTCTTACGAGGTCCCCCTACACATCTGGGGGCTGGCTTGGAGGGAATTTTCTGATGGAATCTGGTCACCAAACGGGGGGCTGAGTCATCGGTGGCAAGAACCCAAGACCTCTCCTCCAGACCATAGCCCTTCCAATTAATGAGATAGAGTAGCCTCCCCCGGGAGTACTTGGAGTCCAATATTTCTTTAATCTCATACTGATCTGAGGTATCAGCCACAGGAGTGGGGTGAGAAGAAGGGCTAGAGAAGTGATTGAGTACCAGTGGCCTGAGCAGGGAGACATGGAAGGCGTTGGGTATCCAGAGATGAGAGGGCAGACGGAGCTTGAAAGCAACTGGATTGATCTGATTTCATTGAGGGCACCCAGAGTCGGATGTGCTTGGTAGAGAGCCAAACTCTATCGCCAGGCAGGAACTTGGGAGCCGGATGGTGATGACGATCTGCTGCCGTTTTGTGCCTGGAAGCAGCTAGATGAAGATTCCCAGAGACTTCTTTCCAGATTGAGTTGAAGGACCTTTGGGTCTCAGCTGCTGCTTATACAAGAGGAGAAATGGGAACAGGAAAGGGAACAGATGGATGCTGCCCGTAAACAGTGAAGAAGGGAGATTTTCCAGAACTGCCATTGGAGTAATGGTTTAAGGCAAACTCTGCCCAGGGCAAAAGGTCCACCCAATCATCTTGGTGGGCTGAGATTAAGGATGAGCCGAACCCCCCCCCCCCCAGTTCGGTTCGCACCAGAACCTGCAAACAGACCGAAAGTTTGAGCAAACTTTAGAACCCCATTAAAGTCTATGGGACTCGAACGTTCAAAATCAAAAGTGCTAATTTTAAAGGCTAATATGCAAGTTATTGTCCTCAAAAGGGTTTGGGAACCCGGGTCCTGCCCCAGGGGATATATTAATGCAAAAAAAGTTTTAAAAACGGCCGTTTTTTCGGGAGCAGTGATTTTAATGATGCTTAAAGTGAAAAAAAGTGAAATATTCCTTTAAAAATCATACCTGGGGGGTGTCTATAGTATGCTTGTAAAGTGGCACGTGTTTCCCGTGCTTAGAAAAGTCCCTGCACAAAATGACATTTTTAAAGGAATAAAAGTTATTTAAAACTGCTTGCGGCTTTAATGTAATGTCGGGTCCCGGCAATATGGATGAAAATCAGTGAGACAAATGGCATGGGTACCCCCCCCAGTCAGTTACCAGGCCCTTTGGGTCTTGTATGGATATTAAGGGGCACCCCGCACCCAAATTAAAAAAAGGAAAAGCGTGGGACCCGCAGGCCCTATATACTCTGAACAGCAGTATGCAGGAGGTGCAAACAAGACAGGGACTGTAGGTTTGTTGTTAAGTAGAATCTGTTTGTAAGTGTAGCTCCAGCCAAAAAAATCTATTTTTAAGCTTTTTGCAAAACATAGGGAAGGGTTATCACCCCTGTAACATTTGTTTTTCTGTCTGTGCACCTCTTCAGAAGATTTAGCCTCACTTTCTGTCCCAATGACAAATGTTTTTTGAAAATTTGGGGTTTTTAGTGAAACAAGAAATCGGTGAAAAGGAAACACGTTTTTCCCATATTAACTCTTACAGGAGAGTATTTCCCTTCCTAGGGGTAGATTTCATTTTGCTTCCTGTTGTCTCCTTCCGTTTGCAAGTAGGAGTCGTTTGTAAGTTGGATGTTTGAAAGTAGGGGCCTGCCCTATATACTCTGCAGAAATTGGTGCCTTTGGTGTTGGTGTTGCCACAACACTGTACGCCCTCACAGTTACTCTTGGTGGACGCAGGAATGGGCCGTGCTGTGAAATATTAGATCAAGAGTTGTAATTACATGCCATTGTTGAACAGTGGTAGAAAAATTGGGCCTTTGGTGGTGGTGGTGATGCTGGTACCACAATACTGTAAGTCCTCACAGTTACTCTTGGTGGGCGCTGGAATGGGCCCTGCTGTGAAATATTATATCAAGAATTGTAATTACATGCACCTGTTGAACAGGGGCAGAAAAATTGGGCCTTAGCCACTGCTGCTGCCACAACACTGCAACCCCTCACAGATACTCTAGTTGGACTGCAGGAATGAGTCCTGCTGCAAAGTATTGCATCAAAAAGTATAATTACATGCCCCTGTTAAACAGGGGCAGAAAAATTGGGCCTTAGCCACTGCTGCCACAACACTGCAACCCCTCACAGATGCTATAGTTGGAGCGCAGGAGTGAGCCCTCCTGCAAAGTATTGCATCAAAAATTGTAACTATACGCCCCTGTTAAACAGGGGCTGAAAAACTGGACCTTTAGCACTGGTGCTGGTGCCACAACACTGCAACCCCTCACAGATACTATAGTTGGAGCACAGGAATGAGCCCTTATGCAAAGTATTGCATCAAAAATTGCAATTACATGGGCCTTGGCCACTGGTGGCGGTGCCCAGAACCAAAAATGTTCTTACCAACTATCAGCATGAAAATTGAGGAGGAAGAGGATTGTCACTCAGCATAACAGGATAGTCATTTAGCATCAGCATAGGCAGTCTTGAAGGGATCTCACACTAAAAAAAATCAATCGGTTACATCAGCATCAGGTGCTTGGTAGCTAGTGGTCCAAGACTGATTAATTTTTATGAAGGTCAGCCAATCAACCGATTCAGTGGACAGGCGCACCCTGTGATCGGTTACTAAGCCTCCAGCAGCACTGAATGTGCGTTCCGAAAGAACGCTGGATGCAGGACAGGCCAGTAGCTCAATTGCATACTGTGCAAGCTCTGGCCAGTGATCCATCCTCAAGACCCAGTAACCCAGAGGATATTCGGTGGAAAAGGTGTCCAAGTCTGATCTTGCCCCTAGGTAATCCTGCACCATGTGAATCAGACGCTGGCGATGGTTGCTGGAACCGATCAGACCTTGGGGCTGCAGGCTAAAAAATTGTCTGAACGCATCGGTCAGACAGCCACCTTCTCCACCACTCCTTCTGTGACTGACCGAAGCCTCAGCAACACGTTGTCCAAGAGGACCAGGAAATTGTAACCTCCCAGGCTCTGGAAACACGTTGCACAAACCTTTCTGCAAGGCCTCCCAAAGATGTTTCATCCTCTGCTCCCTCTGCGATGGCAAGATAAGGTCTGCAACTGTCAGACTTCCACTTACCAGACTGATGAGTCCGCTTGGGCAGAGGGTAGACTCCCTTACTTATCCGACTCACGGCCCCTGGTAGAGCAGACAGGAGGCTCGGGAGTGCGGAGTGGTATGAGAGCCTGCTGAAGGGATCCAGGTACTGAATGAGAGATATATATACAAATAATTCTGCGCTACCCAAACAGCAAGCAGCCAACACAGCTAATAGGGTATAAGCAGAAAACAAAAATTAAAGAAAGGGATTGTGTAGCGCTAATGTGAAACAGCCATATATTGCGTACTGTGGAAGGCAATCAATTCCTCAAATACAGCAATAATTGATATAAAAAGGACATAAAGATATTTATTTTAAATTGGAAGAGTCCTAAAAGTCCTCAAAGAATATAACTTGCAAGGTGATAATGATCCTCAGTGTATATATATCTTCATATTGCACATATCCATAAGTGGAGAACAGATGGTTCAAAGGTGCATCACCACCAACAATCAGAAGGCTTACCAGAATCTTTGGACCCAATAAACCTACGTTCAATTGGGTCAAACAGGCTTATGGCCATCAACAACTGATGAACTTTCGTGGAAGGAGGAAGATGATCCAGGAATGGTACGTGGAATGGTGTAGGCCTCAGGGGTGATGTCTTCAATAAAAGTGTTTGTGAAAACAGGAAAAAACAAAAAAAGGCCACATAGTGTAATCCCGTATGAAAAAAATTGGATTATTTTATTATAAAAGGAATTACACTCACATGTAAGTAGATAAAAACAGCGCTGTACAAGTAAAAGTAAAATGGTGGCAGTGAGGTCCTACCCGACACGTTTCGTCTCCTAAGACATCGTCTGGGGCGTCGTTCCAGTCTGTGTCAGAGCTCCAAAGTCTGAATTCCACCAAATAGTCTTTAGCTGCTCTGCGACCTTGTTGAAGAGAGTGCAGTGCAGCTTCAGCAGTCGCTGTCAATTGAGGATCTTAATATAGTTGGGACATGGTCGCGAAGAAAGCATCAAGGCTGTCCAGGGAAGTAGACTTTTGCTCCAGAAGGCAGTGGGCCCAGGTTTGTGGCTCACCAGTCAGTAAGGAAATGACAAACTCCCACTTTGGTTGCTTCCAAGGAAAAGGTACGAGGTTGCAGAGCAAAGTAGAGCTTGCAGGAATTGCGGAAGGCACAATATTTGCTGCGTTCTCCGGCAAACCTTTCCGGTGTGGGTACTCTGGGCTCTGGAGGAAGCATCACTGTAGTGATCGGGTATATTAATATATACTGGGTGATATGATGTAGAGTGGGTATGATAATTAATATTTAGGTATTATTATAATGATGATGTAAGTACTCTTCCGCAGCAACCCAATTCTTCCAGAGAGATGCACTTTATTGACTTCCAACACAGAACAAAGTCCAAAGTCCACAGATGACAAAAAAATCCGACAGAGTAGATATAATTCAGAGACCCATATTCCTAGGCCTGTGTGTTCCCAGCCATACACAGACAAGCCTCACTTAAACTATAGACTGAATGCTGTGTTATATTCACCAGGCATTGAATGGCTGAGCAATTTGATTGGCCGTTTCAATTTAGGACTTTGATAAGCTTTAGTCTATCAAACAGACAACAACCCCCAGCTGTGAACAGCCGTGAACCACCCCAATTTGCACTCCCGCATATCAACATCAACAAGTCCCCTTTAGATATATGTAATTAGATTAGATTAACAGATACCACCTGAATACCCTTTGAGATGTTCAAATAGACTTGCATAAGATTATCACATCAAAGAGTCTTCAGCTGTTAAAATTCAGTTGGACAAATCAACCATTCTCATTCTGGCCTGGTCAACATTGACTACATGTGTACATACACACAACAATGTCCCACATAAATCGGTGAACATATTACAACATATACAACAATCACTATGGAGGGTGAAGATGGGAATCCAGCGGAGGACGCCCCCTGGGGGTTGAAAGGAGAAGATAAAGCCTAAACTTGTTCCTCCAGTTTACAGCTCGGGTGAGTCCCACCAGGTGTCTACACATTTCATCCATGGGGGAGGCCCCCTGCCCGGACTCGGTCATGGCTGCCTGATACTGTCAGACTTCCACTTACCAGACTGATGAGTCTGCTTGGGCAGAGGGTAGACTCCCTTACTTATCCGACTCATGCCCCTGGTAGAGCAGACAGGGAGTGTGGAGTGTTATGAGAGCTTGCTGAAGGGATCCAGGTACTGAATGTGAGATGATCTCCAAGCAGAGGGTCAGTAGTCAGGAACACAGGCTACAGGTACTGAGCAGGAGCAAGACAGGCAGGTCAGGGCACAAGCAGGGTTCCGCAACAGGCTGGCAGCAAAGGTACAATAGGAGCAGGCAGAAGCGCAGTCAAACAGGCCAAGGTCAGGTACAGGCAGCAAATAGGAGAATCCAAAGGCAATGGGGTCATAAGGAGATCAGGTACACAGGAACACAAGACAGGCAACGGGAACTAAGGCACAAGGAGCCATTGATCAGGCAGCACCAAGCAGAGTGCATGGCATACCTAAATAGGCCAGTTGGCGCCAAACGACATGCACGCGTGCATGCACCGACGCTCAAAGGCGCGCACGCACACCCGCGTGCGCATGCACCCGCACGCCAGTACACAAACCAGCGCCTGCAGGAGCACGCACAGTAGCACGCACAGGAACGCCAACGTGCACCAGGGCGGCCAGCACCGCGACCAGCAAGGTGAGCTCTCTGACAGCAACCTTACCCTCACTAAGGATGACATGGTTTTGCAGCCACCTCCTCCCAGCCACGTACAAGTCCATGGGTTTGTTCGGACTGTAAATGATCCCTTGAAGACTGCTGCTGGGGCTGAGTGCCAGGCTCCACCTCCATGCTGACACAATCCTCCTCCTCCTCCTCCATCTGTGTGATTGGCGGGCATGCAGGAACACTGTCTGGATAAAAGGGGCCTTGAGAGGTAAGGAAGTCCTCCTCTTCCTCCCTCTGTTCTGCCTTAAGTGCCCTGTCCATTATTCCACACAGCGTGTGCTCCAACAGGTGGACAAGAGGGACAGTGTCACTGATGCATACACTGTCACTGCTCACCATCCTCGTGGCCCCCTCAAATGGTGACAGGACAGTGCATGCATCCCTGATCATAGCCCACTGGCACGGGAAAAAAAACAAGGTCCCCTGACCCTGTCCTGGTGCCATAGTTGCATAGGTACTCATTGATGGCCCTCTGCTGCATGTGCAGCCACTGCAGCATGGCCAATGTTGAGTTCCACCTGGTGGGCATGTCACAGATTAGGCGGTTCTTGGGCAGGTTAAATTCCTTTTGGAGGTCAGCCAGCCGAGCACTGGCATTATATGACCTGCGGAATGCACACAGACTTTCCTGGCCTGCCTCAGGACATCCTGTAAGCCTGGGTACCTGCCCAAGAACCGCTGCACCAACAAGTTAAGGACGTGAGCCAAACAGGGCACATAGGTCAGTTGTCCCTGTAGGAGGGTGGAAAGGAGGTTGGTGCCATTGTCGCAAACCACCATACCTGGCTTAAGCTGGCATGGCGTCAACCACCTCTGAAGCTGCCCCTGCAGAGCTGACAGAATCTCTGCCCCAGTGTGGCTCCTGTCCCCCAAGAACACCAGCTCAAGCACCGCATGGCATCTTTTTGCCTGCGTGCTTGTGTAGCCCCTTTGAACACCTACGGAGCACCGCTGGTTCCGAGGAAAAATCAGCATAGGAAGAGGCCATGGAGTAAGAAGAAGAGGAGGGGGTGGAGGAGAGAGGTGTGGCAGAATCACCACTAGTAGAATTTTGGAGGCGTGGTGGCGGAACAACCTCCAACACTACTGCACCCTATCCTGCATCCTTCCCAACTGCCAGAACAGTCACCCAGTGCGCAGTGAAAGATAGGTAACGTCCCTATCCATGCCTGCTGGACCATGAGTTAGCGGTAATTTGCACCTTACCACTGACCACTGAATAGCCTTCTGTGAGAAAAAGTGGTGTTTGGGAACCTGCCACTGAGGAACTGCACATTCCACAAACTCATGGAAGGGGGCAGAGTCTACCAACTGAAAAGGCAGCAGTTGAAGTGCTAGCAATTTAGCCAAGCTAGCATTCAACCTCTGGGCATGTGGATGGCTGGGAGCAAACTTCTTTCGGCGGTGCAGCAGCTGGGGCAGGGAAATTTGCCTGGTACAATCTGAAGTCGGTGTACCAATAGCAGATTGCCCGCAAGTACTTGGCTGTGACACACCTAATTCTACACCTTCATTCCTCTCAGTGCAGGTTTCAAAGAGGACTGAAGGTATAGTGGGGTTGGAGATCCCAGCTGATGAGGAGCAAGGAGAGGTCCACTTTGTTCTTTGGTGTGGGTCTTTTAGGTACGCTTGTCAACGAACTGCATGGCTGGTCAACATATGTCTGGTCAAGCATGTGGTGATGTTTTGGTCACGCAAGATATGCTTGAGACATATGTTGCAAATAGCAGCAGTGGGATATGATGCACTTATCTCAAAAAAGGCCCACACCAAAGAACTTTTGGAATAATGTGCAGCGACAGCAGCGCCCTGCACATGCTCTGCGGTGTGATGCAGTCGGTGTGCTGCCCTTAAGCTGGCCCCTGGAGGGAATCCTGCCTCGTTGGAGATGTGCCTCCTCCTCCTCTCTCCTATCAGGCACCCACATGGAGTCAGTGACCTCATCATCCCCTTCCTCCTCATCACTGGAGCAAAGCTCAAATTATGCTGCAGCTAGGGGAACATGACTGCCAGATTTCTGTCCTTCTTGGGAACCCCTTCTCTCTGGGCTCACGTTACTGCCTTCCTCTAGCTGGGTACCATCATCGGAGCCTTCAAAATGCTGGGCATCCTCCTGGAGCATGTACCCAACACTGTGGTCAAACAGTTCAGGGGACTTCTCGGGAGGACATGGTGGGGCTAGGGAAGGAGTGACTGATGCCATTGAGCCGAGGGAAGAGGCAGCGTTGGCAGCTGCTTTGCCAAAGTACCCTGAGCCTGGGTGAGAGAGGATGAGGAGGATGAGGACGGCTTGGTCAATCCTCTCTACCAAGTCTTCCGCATGTTATGGCTCAACATGGCCAGCTGCCGAAAAAAAGGACAAAAAAGGACAAGTGTGTCCCACAGCCACGTGCTGATGAGGATGCACCGTCTCCATGACCAGCACTGTTGCCTCTAGACACAGAGCCTGCTTGCACTCTTTTATTGGCTTGTGACTGTCTGCCTCTCCCTACTGGCATTCCAGACATACTAATGGCCTGCAGTGAGATGTAGCTGCACAAAGCTGGGATGTATATATATACTGATACTGCAGCTAGCAGAATCACCTGCCTGCCTGTAGTATTATTAGTATGAGAACATCAGCAATTGTCTTCAGGTAGCTTTAGGTGCACACTGTGCAGAGGATACAATACACTAACTGTAAATACTGTAGCTGCCTACCTGTGGTATTAATAGGATCAGAACAACAGCAATTGTCTTCAGGTAGCTTTAGGTGCACACTGTGCAGAGGACACAGTACACTAACTGTAAATACTGCAGCTGCCTGCCTGTGGTACTAATAGGATCAGAAGAACACCACCAATTTTTTTCAGGTAGCTTTAGATGCACACTGTGCAGAGGACACAGTACACTAACTGTAAATACTGTAGCTGCCTGCCTGTGGTACTAATAGGTTCAGAAGAACACCACCAATTTTCTTCAGGTAACTTTAGGTGCACACTGTGCAGAGGACCCAGTACACTAACTGTAAATACTGCAGCTACCTGCGGTACTAATAGGATCAGAAGAACACCACCAATTTTCTTCAGGTAGCTTTAGGTGCACACTGTGCAGAGGACGCACTACACTTATGCCCCGTACACACGGTCGGATTTTCTGACGGAAAATGTGTGATAGGACCTTGTTGTCGGAAATTCCGACCGTATGTAGGCTCCATCACACATTTTCCATCGGATTTTCCGACACACAAAGTTTAAGAGCAGGATATAAAATTTTCCGACAACAAAATCCGTTGTCGGAAATTCCAATCGTGTGTACACAAATCCGACGGACAAAGTGCCACGCATGCTCAGAATAAATAAAGAGATGAAAGCTATTGGCCACTGCCCCATTTATAGTCCTGACGTACGTGTTTTATGTCACCGTGTTCAGAACGATCAGATTTTCTGACACTTTGTGTGACCGTGTGTATGCAAGACAAGTTTGAGCCAACATCCGTCAGAAAAAATCCTAGGATTTTGTTGTCGGAATGTCCGAACATGTCCGGATGTTGGCTCAAATTTGTTTTGCATACACACGGTCGCACAAAGTTGTCGGAATTTCCGATCGCCAAGAACGCGGTGACGTAAACCACGTACGACGAGACTAGAAAAGGATAGTTCAGAACCAAGCACGGCACCCTTTGGGCTCCTTTTGCTAATCTCATGTTAGTAAAAGTTTGGTGAGAGACGATTCATGCTTTTTCAGACTCGTGGTTTTCAGATCATTTTCTGCTGTTCAGTTTGTGCTTGTGGATTTGTATCTGCTCTTCAGTGTGTGCAAGCAAGCTCCGCATGACTTATTAGTCATTGTGTTCTTGTTGTTCGTTACTGTTTTTCAGGTCGCTCTTCACAGGCCTTGCTGTTCTTCAGTGCGTTCTTTTACTTCGTTCTGAGCAGCCGACCGCTTTCTAGCCATGTTGCGTATACGTACTCCTCGTAGAGTTCGTGCTGTGCGGGGGCTTGGTGTTGGGGTCCTGACCTTGACACAAGTCCAGTCCATGAACAGGGTGGGGAGGAGTTCATGGACCAAGAATTGGTCGCTTCAGCGTGACCAGTTCTGTCATATGCCTTTGCTCCGTGAGAGTGAGAATAATCCTGATGATTTCAGGAACTTTCTCCGGATGACGGATCCCATATTTCACCGTTTGTTGGCTTTGCTGACCCCTTATATTAGCAGGCAGGATACCTGCATGAGGCAAGCCATCACTCCGGAGCAGAGGCTCGTCGCCACCCTGCGGTACTTGGCGACGGGGAGAAGCCTGCACTACCTCAAGTTCTCGACAGGCATCTCCCCCCAGGCTCTGGGGATCATTATCCCAGAGACCTGTTCTGCCATCATCCAGGTCCTGCAGAAGGAGTATATTAAGGTAAGATTTTTATCCTTTAATATCACATTTTATTGTATTTAATGTTTGATAATATATTGTATTTCTTTCCTCATTCCCTAATTACCATGATTATAATATGCTGTGAATGTCCCCTTTGTCCTCATGCATGCTGGATTTTTATGTAATTATTTTTTTGTCCTTCATACATATTTGCCTTCACTTACCTCCCCAGCATGCTCTCCTGCCCCTATATTCACCTCATGTAGCCACTTAACAATGTATTTTATCAGCTCCATAGTAGTGCTTTGCCCCAAACACCCCCTAAAATGTTTTTAAATGTGATTTGTAATTTAAATTCAGGCAGAGTGCCAGAGGCTTTTTTTAGGGGTCACCAAATCATTTGGAAACCTCCCTCCCCCCAACTGCTAAGTCAGCTGATAACAATTCTCTATCTATCCTCAATCATCTATCTGCTGACTTTGCCAAACCCATACACACTATACCCCTCTCTTTTGTGGTCAGATTTATGGATGAATTCCCCAAAGCATGTAGTGCAAGGGCCTGCCTGTATACTTTAGAATGGTAATGTTTAAAGTTTTTGTATACTATTATTATCTTGATAGGTAATAGCAGAATGTCCAAATGTGCTCAAATGTGTACAGTGTGTATTTATATCTTTGTATTATGACACTTCTTACCTGTCCAGTGGGCTGCCAATAGTGTAACTAAGGAGGGGCTGTTCAAAGTAATACCCATTATTTAGGCATTCATCTCTCAATGAAGTGGAGAGGGTTACCTGTCCAAGAGCTCCCCACTAGGGATGAGCTTCGAGTTCGAGTCGAACTCATGTTCGACTCGAACATTGGCTGTTCGCAAGTTCGCCGAACAGCGAACAATTTGGGGTGTTCGCGGCAAATTCGAATGCCGCGGAACACCCTTTAAAAGTCTATGGGAGAAATCAAAAGTGCTAATTTTAAAGGCTAATATGCAAGTTATTGTCATAAAAAGTGTTTGGGGACCTGAGTCCTGCCCCAGGGGACATGGATCAATGCAAAAAAAAGTTTTAAAAACGGACGTTTTTTCAGGAGCAGTGATTTTAATAATGCTTAAAGTCAATCAATAAAAGTGTAATATCCCTTTAAATTTCGTACCTGGGGGGTGTCTATAGTATGCCTGTAAAGGGGCGCATGTTTCCTGTGTTTAGAACAGTCTGACAGCAAAATGACATTTTGAAGGAAAAAACTCATTTAAAACTACCCGCGGCTATTGCATTGCCGACAATACACTTAGAAGTTCATTGATAAAAACGGCATGGGAATTCCCCAAAGGGGAACCCCGAACCAAAATTAAAAAAAAAAAATGACGTGGGAGTCCCCCTAAATTCTATACCAGGCCCTTCAGGTCTGATATGGATATTAAGGGGAACCCCGGCCAAAATGTAAAAAAAAAAATGACGTGGGGTTCCCCCAAAAATCCATACCAGACCCTTATCCGAGCACGCAACCTGGCAGGCCGCAGGAAAAGAGGGGGGGACGAGAGTGCGGCCCCCCCTCCCTCCTGAACCGTACCAGGCCACATGCCCTCAACATTGGGAGGGTGCTTTGGGGTAGCCCCCCAAAACACCTTGTCCCCATGTTGATGAGGACAAGGGCCTCATCCCCACAACCCTGGCCGGTGGTTGTGGGGGTCTGCGGGTGGGGGGCTTATCGGAATCTGGAAGCCCCCTTTAACAAGGTGACCCCCAGATCCCGGCCCCCCCCTGTGTGAAATGGTAAGGGGGTACATAAGTACCCCTACCATTTCACGAAAAAAGTGTCAAAAATGTTAAAAATGACAAGAGACAGTTTTTGACAATTCCTTTATTTAAATGCTTCTTCTTTCTTCTATCTTCCTTCATCTTCTGGTTCTTCTGGTTCTTCTGGCTCTTCTGGTTCTTCCTCCGGCGTTCTCGTCCAGCATCTCCTCCGCGGCGTCTTCTATCTTCTTCTCCTCGGGCCGCTCCGCACCCATGGCATGGGGGGGAGGCTCCCGCTCTTCTCTTCATCTTCTTCATCTTCTTCTCTTCTTCTTTTCTTCTCTTCTTCTCTTCTTCATTTTCTTCTCCGGGCCGCTCCGCAATCCATGCTGGCATGGAGGGAGGCTCCCGCTGTGTGACGGCGCTCCTCGTCTGACAGTTCTTAAATAACGGGGGGCGGGGCCACTCGGTGACCCCGCCCCCCTCTGACGCACAGGACATGACGGGACTTCCCTGTGGCATTCCCCGTGACGTCACAGGGAAGTCCTGTCAAGTCACCGTGCGTCAGAGTGGGGCGGGGTCACCGGGTGGCCCCGCCCCCCCGTTATTTAAGAACTGTCAGACGAGGAGCGCCGTCACACAGCGGGAGCCTCCCTCCATGCCAGCATGGATTGCGGAGCGGCCCGGAGAAGAAAATGAAGAAGAGAAGAAGAGAAGAAAAGAAGAAGAGAAGAGCGGGAGCCTCCCCCCCATGCCATGGGTGCGGAGCGGCCCGAGGAGAAGAAGATAGAAGACGCCGCGGAGGAGATGCTGGACGAGAACGCCGGAGGAAGAACCAGAAGAGCCAGAAGAACCAGAAGAACCAGAAGATGAAGGAAGATAGAAGAAAGAAGAAGCATTTAAATAAAGGAATTGTCAAAAACTGTCTCTTGTCATTTTTAACATTTTTGACACTTTTTTCGTGAAATGGTAGGGGTACTTATGTACCCCCTTACCATTTCACACAGGGGGGGGCGGGATCTGGGGGTCACCTTGTTAAAGGGGGCTTCCAGATTCCGATAAGCCCCCCGCCCGCAGACCCCCACAACCACCGGCCAGGGTTGTGGGGATGAGGCCCTTGTCCTCATCAACATGGGGACAAGGTGTTTTGGGGGGCTACCCCAAAGCACCCTCCCAATGTTGAGGGCATGTGGCCTGGTACGGTTCAGGAGGGAGGGGGGGCCGCACTCTCGTCCCCCCCTCTTTTCCTGCGGCCTGCCAGGTTGCGTGCTCGGATAAGGGTCTGGTATGGATTTTTGGGGGGACCCCACGCCTTTTTTTTTTTTTTTTGGCGCGGGGTTCCCCTTAAAATCCATACCAGACCTGAAGGGTCTGGTATGGAATTTAGGGGGAACCCCACGTCATTTTTTTTTTTACATTTTGGCCGGGGTTCCCCTTAATATCCATACCAGACCTGAAGGGCCTGGTATGGAATTTAGGAGGACTCCCACGTCATTTTTTTTTTAAATTTTGGTTCGGGGTTCCCCTTTGGGGAATTCCCATGCCGTTTTTATCAATGAACTTCTATGTGTATTGTCGGCAATGCAATAGCCGCGGGTAGTTTTAAATGAGTTTTTTCCTTCAAAATGTCATTTTGCTGTCAGACTGTTCTAAACACAGGAAACATGCGCCCCTTTACAGGCATACTATAGACACCCCCCAGGTACGAAATTTAAAGGGATATTACACTTTTATTGTTTGACTTTAAGCATTATTAAAATCACTGCTCCTTAAAAAACGTCCGTTTTTAAAACTTTTTTTTGCATGGATCCATGTCCCCTGGGGCAGGACCCAGGTCCCCAAACACTTTTTATGACAATAACTTGCATATAAGCCTTTAAAATTAGCACTTTTGTTTATTCATGTTCGTGTCCCGTAGACTTTAACGGTGTTCGCGTGTTCGAACGAACTTTTTTCCTGTTCGCATGTTCTGGTGCGAACCGAACAGGGGGGTGTTTGGCTCATCCCTACTCCCCACCTATAATGTTAGAAATGGCCCAGGAGAGGGGGGGGGGATATGATAGGTGTACCTTATACTTTGGTGTTTAAAAATTCCCATTAATAAATGTTATCTTGATGTTGGCCAAGAATGTTTGTGTCTAATCTGCTTTCCATGTTTTAACAAAAAGACCATTTTTTTTTTTGTTTTCCTCAACAGTTTCCTTCCACGCCACAGGAATGGCAGACTGTGGCCTCCCACTTTGCCCAGCGGTGGGACTTTCCTAACTGCGGAGGGGCAATTGATGGGAAACACGTCCACATCATCCCGACCACCCAACTTGGGGTCGTACTATTATAATTATAAGGGGTTCAATAGTATTGTGATGTTGGCGGTGGTGTCGGCTACTTTTGAGTTCCTGTATGTGGACGTGGGGAAGAATGGCCGGATGTCCGAAGGTGGAATCATCGCCCAGACGGAGTTCTACAGGCGTCTCCAGAATGGCAGCTTGGACTTGCCACCTCCAGAAGACAATGTGGAAGGACTCCCATTCGTCTTCGTTGCGGATGAAGCATTGGCACTGGGGGACCATCTTATGCAGCCATTCCCGATGAGGACCCTCACCCCGGAACAGAGGGTTTTTAATTACCAGCTGGCCAGAGCCAGAAGAGTGGTGGAGAACACGTTTGGAATCATGGCCAGCCGGTTCCACCTATTTCTTACACCCATACATATGGCGGAGTACAAACTGAATCACATTATCCTGGCGTGCTGTGTTCTACACAACTTTTTACGGCAACATTCTGCCAACTATGCTGGCTCAGTTGGGCCTGAAGCCGGAATTCAAAATGAACCAACCCTGACGGCGCTTGAAAGTGGCCATCCTGGCTTGCCCTCCCTGACTCCCCGTGATGTCCAGCTAAGATACCTTGAATTCTTTGTGGGTAGGGGGGCTATCAATATGCCAGACAATGTGTGAAACCTTTATCAAATAAAAACAAATAATTAAGCAAATCTTTGGTGACATTTACTGCTTGTGTTTGTTTTAGCTGACCCTTACAGAAATGTGTGGAGTCCTGAAAATGGCGTGATTGTGTAACTGTCAGGAAGGGCATGCCAGCACCCAAGATGGCTGCCAAAGAAGACGACCTGTTACCTCTGCCTGTCAGGAAGGGCATGCCAGCACCCACGATAGCTCCCGAAGAAAATGACCTGTGACCTGTCAGAATGCCATTGGTGCACACACACCCTGTGACAGCTTTTTGACACCCAAACAGGCTCTTAAACTCAGTCAGTTTCCAGACTCAGTGCTTTCTGCTCTACAGCGTTCCCTGTGTATCCTGCAATTACCTACCTGACTTCCATTCCTGTTGTGACCCGGCTTGCTTCCTGACGTTCCTGTTTCTTGCCTGCATCCGACCCCAGCTTGTCCTCTACTCTGCATCTGCCTGCTCCTTCTGCCACTTTGCTGCCAGTCTGCTGATGACCCGGCCTGTAATCTTATTCCGCTTCAGCCTCTGTTCCTGACGTGCCCGTTTGTATATGACCCGGCCTGCCTGTACCTGCCTTCTCTTCAGCCTCGAGGGTGCCACCATCCCTTCTACTGCACCTGCACTTCTGCCTGTGGGGACCGGTTGTCTACTCACTCCAGCTACCTGCCTACCACTGCTCTGGGATTCCTACAGACACCTCTACAGCCCGGCTGAGTGCTCCGATCCAGCTCCAGGTTCAGCAATCCCACCAGACACTCGTGTGACTCTGCATCTCGGTGCTTCCTGTCAGCTCTATCAGGGGCTCCAAGTCAGAGTTGTAAGAGAGGCCATCCTCTGCATATCAGGCTCCATCACCAGGTATGTGACAGTAGCAGACAGCCATGTCTGAGCCTGTGCAAGGACCCTCTCCTATGGAGGAACTCTGCCAACACCTAGCCAGTATAACACAAGCTGTAAAGGACTTACAATAGGGTTATACCCAGCTGGAAGGACAAATACAGACCTTGTCTGCCTCTGCTCCTGCTCAAGCACCTTCCACTTCTGGGATGCCAGCAGCTCCCGCAGTCGTTATGCTACCACCTGAACCCAGAGTCCCAACTCCTGAAAAGTTCCACAGAGAATGCAACGAGTTCAGAGCCTTCCGCAACGCATGCAAATTCAATTTTTTGCTACAACCACAAACCTTCTCCCTGGAAGCCACCAAGGTCGGGTTTGTCATTTCCCTGCTTCAGGGGGAACCACAGGCCTGGGCTCACTGACTCCTTGAACAAAAGGCCACATCTCTGACGGACTTAGCCTCCTTTTTTGGAGCCATGGCTCAGTTATATGAAGACCCCCAGCAAGCCGCTACTGCGGAAACCGCCCTTCACACGCTTCAGCAGGGTCACAGGGCCGTGGAGGACTATGTTTCAGAATTCAGGCACTGGAGTTCCGACACCAGCTGGAACAATGCTGCCCTGCGTTACCAGTTCCGCATGGGCCTTTCTGATAATCTCAAGGATGAGCTAGCACGAACAGGTGTCCCCTCCACCTTGGAGACACTTATAAATTTGTCAATCCAGATTGACCGTTGCTTAATGGAACGTAGGTCAGAGCGAACCACCGACCAGTCCCGTCCAGTATGGATGCTTCCACGAGTGTCTGGTTCTTTCAGTCCCGCTTCACCTGCTCCTTCCGCATCCACTTCAGATGCATTGGAACCCATGAAGCTTGGTCTCCTCCATCCTTCTCTGACTACAGAAGAACACCAGCGCAGACGCCAGCTAAATCTTTGCCTGTACTGTGGAGGATCAGGACATTATGTGAGGTCTTGCCTGGTCAAGATCCACAAGTGCCTCTCAGTTACATCCGCTTCTCCTCCATCTCTACCCGAACACTCTGCTCATCTTGCTCTTCCCATTTTGTTACAGCTCCCAGGAGGAACTATCCAGACCCCCGCTATAATTGACTCTGGAGCTGGAGTTTTGCTGCCAAACATCACATTCCTCTACTACCCAAGGCTCAGAGACTTTCTGTACATCTGGCAGATGGAGCCACCATTAAATCTGGTTTGGTTACTCACGAAACCATCCCGTTATCTACCACCATTGCCGAGAACCATCAAGAGCTTCTATGCCTAGATGCAATCGCTTCCCCTCTGTTCCCAATCATTCTGGGTATGCCTTGGTTAAAAGCTCATAACCCTCACATTAACTGGATTACAGAAGCGATCAAGCTTCTTCCCCCCTATTGCCTTCAGCATTGTTGGCAAGAGAACCATCAGGACCAATTTCCCCTGCTGTGCATCGATTTGGAGTCCGAAGCCCGCCAAGTTGTTCCAGTAGCATATCACGACTTTCTGGATGTTTTCAACAAAAAAGGGGCAGAAACGCTTCCTCCTCATAGGGCTTATGACTGTCCAATTGAGCTCCTTCCTGGGGTTGAAGTTCCTTTCAGCAGGATCTTTTCTCTATCTGAATCTGAACTTGTTGCTTTGAAAGACTACATTGATGACAACCTTAAAAAGGGGTTTATTCGCCCCTCCACATCTCCTGCCGGTGCGGGGACCTTCTTTGTAGAAAAAAAGGACCACTCATTACGGCCCTGTGTGGACTACCGTGAACTTAATAAGGCCACTGTAAAAAAACGTTACCCTCTTCCATTTGTGCCTGAATTATTCCAGCGACTCGGTACGGCCACCATTTTCACAAAATTGGATCTTCAGGGTGCTTATAATCTGGTTCGCATACGAGAGGGGGATGAATGGAAGACGGCGTTCCACACACGGTTTGGGCATTTTGAATACCTTGTGATGCCCTTTGGACTTTGCAATGCCCCAGCTACCTTTCAGCACTTCATCAATGATGTCTTCCGAGATTTCCTAGATCTATTTGTTGTTGTTTATCTTGATGATATACTAATCTTCTCTCCCTCTCTAGATCACCACCGTAGTCACATCAAGAATGTATTGAGTCGCCTTCGACAACACAGACTTTATGCAAAACCAGAGAAATGTGTATTTGAACGCCAAAGCATCCAATTCTTGGGTTTAATCATTTCCACCGAAGGCATCCAGATGGATCCCCAGAAGGTTACAGCCATCCTGGATTGGCCTGCTCCCAGTGATAAGAAGGGTGTCCAACGTTTCGTGGGGTTTGCAAATTTTTATTGAAAATTCATCAGAAATTTTTCTGCAATCATATCCCCCATTACAAGTTTAACCAAACAAGGTACAAGATTCTCTTGGTCTCTGGAAGCTCAGAAAGCTTTTGACACCCTAAAAAGACTTTTCACATCTGCATCTGTCCTGAAACACCGTGACCCAGCCTTGCCCTACGTCTTGGAAGTAGACGCCTCAGAAACAGCGGTCGGAGCAATATTGTCTCAGAGGCAGGGGGCTAAGGCTCTACTGCATCCAGTTGCTTTTTTTTCCCGCAAGCTGTCAAATGCAGAAAGGAACTATGACGTCGGGGACCGTGAACTTTTGGCCATCAAAGCCGCCCTGGAGGAATGGAGGTACCTTCTAGAGGGGGCCGCACACCCAATCTTGATCTATACCGTTCATAAGAACCTCTAGTATTTAAGAACAGGAAAGAGATTGAAACCCCGACAAGCCAGGTGGGCACTATTCTTTTCTAGATTCACCGTATTCAGATACCATTCTATCCCCTGGGAACTTCCTGTTACTTCAAGGAGAGTTAATAAAACAAATTAAACAAACTCTAGTAAGGAACCCTTCACCAGCCGGGGTCTCTCTACTGGCAAAGGATGGGCTACTTTGACATGAAGACAAGGTTTTTGTGCTGGAAGACTTCCGAATGGCCATCCTGGTGCGATGCCATGATCATGTGCTGGCAGGTCATTTTGGCATTGGCAAGACAACTGAATTAGTACAACGGACATTTTGGTGGCCTGGGGTGGAAAAAGATTGTAGGAAATATGTGGAATCTTGCACCACTTGCATCCGCAATAAAACCAGCAGATCCAGAGCCTGGGGTCTGCTAAAACCCTTACCTGTCCCCAGTAGACCTTGGAAGATGATCTCAATAGATTTTATTGTAGAACTTCCCCCATCTGAGGGTCACAACACCATTTTTGTAGTTGTCGATAGACTATCTAAGATGGCACACTTCCTGCCCACGAAGGGCACACCATCTGCTTGAGAAACAGCTCAAACCTTTGTCAAGGAGATCGTAAGGCTTCACGGGATTCTGGCCAATATTGTGTGCGACTGTGGGGTGCAGTTTACATCCAGATTCTGGAGAGCCTTATGTGATTCACTCGGGATTGAACTTTCATTTTCTTCTGCATATCACCCACAAATGAATGGGCAGACAGAGAGGACTAATCAAACCCTCGAACAGTACCTGAGATGTTTCTCCTCATTTTCTCAAGACAATTGGGCTTCTCAGCTTCCCCTGGCCGAGTTTTCTTATAACAATTCAGTACACTCTGCTACAAAGCAATCTCCATTTTTTGCAAACTACGGTTTCCACCCTTCTTTTTTGCCTAATACAATTCCAGATTCCCCTGTACCAGCTGTTCCAGAAACTATAAATTTCTTCAACGCCAATAACAAACTGCTACAGGAAACAATGGTCAATACACAGGCATACAATAAGGAAGTTTTTGACTTGAAAAGAAGAGGAGAATTGATCTTGAACCCTGGTGACCAAGTGTGGCTAGCGACTAATTTGAAACTGGCCTGTCCCTCGAAGAAACTGGGCCCTAAATTTATAGGACCATTTCCGGTGAGGAGATGGATCAATGAGGTTGCGTATGAATTAGAGTTGCCTGAGTCATTTAGAATCCACCCTGTGTTCCACATAACCTTGTTGAAACCTGCCATTCCTGACCCCTTCCCAGGATGATGTTCCGGCCCACCTGAACCTGTAATTATTGACAGGGAGGAAGAGTTTGAGGTGGAAACAATCTTAGACTGCAGGAAGAGAAGAAATCGGATCCAGTTCCTGATAAAATGGAAAGGGTATGGGCCAGAGGACAACTCCTGGGAACCTGAAGATAATATCCATGCCCGAAATTTGGTTCAAACTTTTAAGAACTCCCATCCTGACAAATGGGCCAAGTTGGGCTTCTGGAGGCCGCCCTTTGGGGGGCAGTGTCAGGAAGGGCATGCTAGCACCCAAGATGGCTGCCAAAGAAGACGACCTGTTACCTCTGCCTGTCAGGAAGGGCATGCCAGCACCCAAGATGGCTGCCGAAGAAAATGACCTGTTACCTTTGCCCCTGTCAGAATGCCATTGGTGCACACACACCCTGTGACAGCTTTTTGACATCCAAACAGGCTACTTAAACTTAGTCAGTTTCCAGACTCAGTGCTCTCTGCTCTACAGCGTTCCCTGTGTATCCTGCAATTACCTACCTGACTTCGGTTCCTGTTGTGACCCGGCTTGCTTCCTGATGTTCCTGTTTCCTGCCTGCATCCAACCCCGGCTTGTCCTCTACTCTGCATCTGCCTGCTCCTTCTGCCACTTTGCTGCCAGTCTGCTGATGACCCGGCCTGTAATCTGATTCCGCTTCCGCTTCAGCCTCTGTTCCTGACGTGCCCGTTTGTGTATGACCCGGCCTGCCTGTACCTGCCTTCTCTTCAGCCTCGAGGGTGCCACCATCCCTTCTGCTGCACCTGCACTTCTGCCTGTGGGGACCGGTTGTCTACTCACTCCAGCTACCTGCCTACCACTGCTCTGGGATTCCTACAGACACCTCTACAGCCCGGCCGAGTGCTCCGATCCAGCTCCAGGCTCAGCGATCCCACCAGGCACTCGTGTGACTCTGCATCTCAGTGCTTCTTGTCAGCTCTATCAGGGGCTCCAAGTCAGAGTTGTAAGAGAGGCCGTCCTTTGCATATCAGGCTCCATCACCAGGTAAATGACAGTAACCTTATACAAAGCACTGTTGGATGTTATTTACTAAAGGAAAAGACACGTTGCACTACAAGTGCACTTGAAACTGCACTTGTAGTGCAAAGTGGATTTACCCTTATGAAATAACACCCATTGTCACAGAAAGCAGCAATTAGAGCACCACAAAAGTGTTGTAGCGTTGAGACAATTATCCACACATTCTTGATTAACAATCTTTTTAATACCTGCAAAATCACATGTGCATTTTGACAAGGTTTTTAAAACAAACCAACATGTTTGTTGTATAACAATTTTTGGGGTGGCATTAGAAAAAGTAGAAATGTCCATTTAAGATAAAACAGGCATGTTTCAAACCAACAAGAAAGACACAAATCTTGAACTTACAAAGTTCACATTTGGTAGAACTTGAAGGCAATATCAGACATGAGTATTTAGGAACTGTGTTTGATATTGCATTCAAAGCCAAATTTTGAAGATGCACACAAATACCTGAATGTCAACATGTGCTAGCTGCCATCATGGGGGATCAAGGGACGTGTTTTGGGGGAGCAACCCCTTCCTCTCAGCTTCTTTATTATTAAGGAAGGGGTTGCACCCCAAAAACACGTCCATTGATCTCCCGTGATGGCATATACCACATGTTGACACACTGTGTGCCTCTTCAAAATGTGGCTTTTCTACAATTCGACCAAAAATTTTACAATTGTAGCACACCATAAAAGAAAGGGATTTGGAGGGGTTTTAAACTCTCCCCAAAACATCAATGATGTTCTTAATTTTTTGAATAACATCATTGATGTTTTTATTTATGTTTTCCAATGCAACATTACACCCCATGATCTCCCCAATCAGGATCTGGGCACTTTCAGAGGTGAAAGGATCTGGATCCACAACATCACGATCACTTAAAAAGATAGAAACCAAAAAAAACATGTATTATAAATATGCCGGCATCCATCTCTTACCTGAGCCTGTGGTCGGAGACACTCACCTGTTGTGGTGAAAATTTCCACCACGTCTTCCTCCTCCTGCTCTGCTTGTCTTTGTGGGATTTCCCCTTCTTCCAGAGGTGGGGGGTCTCTGGTCTCCTCGGATGAGGGGTGTCCTCCGAATCTTTTCTCCCCTATGTGCAAAAAAAATGGTATACTTAGCACACAGATATTTGATGGCAGAACTATAAATATGAAAAATTGCTTGGAAGTGGGGTACAATTGTCGATTTTGGCAGAGTTCCAAGATGTAGAATTTTTTGGGTCCTTTGCCAAACTTCAATACTTTACCTGTTTTGTACAAGCTTCACAGACGGAGACCCCCCTATAGTATACACTGGAGCACCGGTGTGAACCCCCTAATAAAAAGGGTGTTCTTGTGTCCCACACTAGTGCTCCACGTCCAGATGTGTAAACAGCTGCTGATTGTCCTCTCCTTACACAGAATCTAGTTTGCATTTCATTCTAGTAACAAACCCATCTACACAACCAAATTAATTTCAGACAAGTAGGCCCTAAAAAATGTGGTCAAATGCATATGGCCAAAACAATGGTGTTTTATAGGCCGAAATAAAAATGTTTGATATGAACGAATAATGTGCCCATGAACATGAAAGTTGCCATTTTAAACTGTACAACAGTTCAAAAAAGCACATGGATCAGCACGAACGTAATAAACACAAAAAGGATAGGAACACAGCACAACTACTTACTTTTTTGCAGCACTCTCTGGATCTTTCTGTACTGCTCATGCTATCTTAATTTCAGGTCTGACCACCACTTCCTGAGCTGATCTTTCGATCGTAGTACCCCGAAATTCTGGTGCAGACTTTTGACCACTTTTGCCATGAGCTTGGCCTTTCTGACATTGGGGTTGGGGTAAGGTCCATACTTTCCATCATAGTCGGCCCTCTTCAGGATGTCGACCATCTCCAGCATCTCCCCAAAGGACATATTTGATGCCTTAAATCGTCTCCTTCTGGATCCAGACGTTTTCGGCTTCGGGCTCTCCTCCCCCTTCTCCTCGTTTCTATAATTAGCACGCACCTGCTGTGTCTCCGCCATGCGCTCTTCCCCCACTGCACAGAAGGAAAAGGGGTGGGGAATAGACTAGAAAGAACGTCAGGGGAGGGCGGGGTTACATGCATGCGCAGTGTGTATAAAGCGTAACACGCGTGCGTAGTACGTACGATCTGTGAGCGGAGGAAGGAGTATAGGAGGCACCGATCGTGATAACGAAGGTAAGATCTAACCTTGGGCCTATACTGCTTCTAGATTGAGGCCTATATTGTAACAAGATTAGGAGAGTTTTGCCTGACATTAGGGTTTGTCTTGTGTTGTGTCTTGCAGATAAAATGGATGGCTTCAATGACCACAACTTCCTCCCCCTGTCCATAGACAAGTACAGGGAGCTGCCCTGTCTGTGGCAGGTGAAACATAATCATAAACAAAAGAGGCAGGCAGCGCTGGAGAAACTGCTGGAGTTGGTGATGCCAGTGGTCCCCACGGCAACCATCCCCTATTTAAAAGCCAAAATTGGTGGCCTGAGAGCACTTATCTAAGGGAGCGCAAGAAGGTCATGGATTCCCAGAGATCCGGAGCTGCAGCAGATGACGTTTATGTCCCCAGGCTCTGGTACTATGACCACACTGAAGTCAGGGAATCCCTCTCAACCCTTCCTTCCACTCTTCCTTCCACCCCAGCTGAGGCTTCCGATGTCCAACCTGGGACTTCCAGCCAGGAAGAAGTGGAGGAGCCCAGATGGAGTCAGGTATAGCATTCTTCTATAGATTTCTAGTCAAGAAATAAATGATCTTTACTAGATGTTATTATTGATCACTAATTGCTGATTTAATAAAGTGTTTTACATATCAATAGACAGTAGTGTGCAAAAATATTAGGGACAAGAATGAAAAATGCAGGGCTCAGAATGATCATCAGTTATATTTGTTAACATTCAATTTGCAACAGTCATGAGGTGACAATTGTGTGTGATTGATGAATAAAAAGCTAAAACTATGTCCCTTTTTCATACACAGGAAGACCTCAGCCAGGAGGAGGCTGTGGAGTGTGGCAGCCAGGAGGAGGCGGGGCTAAGTTGCAGCCAGGAGGAGGTGGGGGTTAGTGGCAGCCAAAAGGAGGCGGGGCTAAGTTGCAGCCAGGAGAAGCCTGGGACCAGTTGCAGCCTGACCGAATCGCAAGTTCCCCCCCTCCGCCTTCCATACAAAAGAGCGAGGAAGGCGACTCACATGCAGGATTCAGCGCTCAGGCTCATTCAGGAGGCTTCTGCGTCCCTCAGAGCCTTACCCACTCCTGAAGAGGCCTTTGCCTGCATGGCTGCCACCAAACTGAAGTGCATGCAGGAGGGTCAACGCCTCATGTGTGAGAAACTTATTTATAAAGTCCTAACTAAGGGGGTGAATGGCGAAATCACACCCAAGACCGACGTGATTGAGTTGGACCATCCTCCTCCTCCTCCTCCTCCTGCTGCCACAACTCCACCACCAGAGCCACAGCGTGGAAGGAAGCGTGGAAGGAAGACCAGAGAGTGATGACCTGGGTTCAGTCTGGCCTGGCCAAAGATGCAGGCTCTTGTATGACCACAGCCTGGGGACACAGATGTCATCTGCTGCTTTCATGATCTCTGTGACTTCTGGACCAGGCTGCGCTCCCTTAGATATGGACTCCTCAGGCCACCAATTTTGCATTAAAATAATTGATGTGTGCCCTGGGGGTCAAAGGTTTCAACAATTTCTGCTGTTTCTCCAGTGTTGCCTCCCTCTTTGTTTGGTTCTGAGCCCTTAATAAAGGCATTTTTGGTTCAATTAGACTCGCCTATGTGTGTTTTCCTTCAAAAAGGACAGTTTGTTTGTGAGGAGGCAGGTACATTTCAAATATACAATGTGAAATTAACAAGAGACACCAACACCAAACAACCTCCTGGAGATTAAATAATACAAGATATCAAAGGTGTTGTGGTAACTTGACACACAAAACACACACAATAATATTCTTTATTAAAAAGCATACAAATTTAAAAAAAAAAAAAAGCCTTGAAAAAAATTTTTTTACAATTAAAAACAAACAAACAAAAAAAATTGGTCAGATGTGACAAATCAAAATATATTGAGGGAATCACAATAAATAATAAAGAAAGAAGTTTGTGAGAAGTCTGTGTGAATATAAGCGGCAAAACTACTTCATTCTTCTCACATTATAAAGAAGAAGAGAGTGCGCTGTATTAAACCATTTTTTACATTGCAGCGTGACAAAAGTGCTGTATCCATTCCGAATAATTTTACCAGACTGAGCTGTTCCATCTCGGAATTTCTTCTGAGCATGCGTGGCACTTTGTGTGTCGGAACTGGCTACACACGGTCGGAATTGACGCGATCGGATTTTGTTGTCGGAAAATTTTATAGCCTGCTCTCAAACTATGTGTGTTGGAAAATCCGATGGTAAAATGTCCGATGGAGCCCACACACGGTCGGAATGTCCGACAACACGCTCCGATCAGACATACGGGGCATTACTGTAAATACTTTAGCTGCCTGCCTGTGGTATTAATAGGATCAGAACAACAGCAATTGTCTTCAGGTAGCTTTAGGTGCACACTGTGCAGAGGACTCACTACACTAACTGTAAATACTGCAGCTGCCTGTGGTACTAAAAGGATCAGAAGAACACCACCAAATTTCTTCAGGTAGCTTTAGGTGCACACTGTGCAGAGGACGCACTACACTAACTGTAAATAGTGCAGCTGCCTGCGGTACTAATAGGATCAGAAGAACACCACCAATTTTCTTCAGGTAGCTTTAAGTGCACACTGTGCAGAGGACGCACTACACTAACTGTAAATATTGCAGCTGCCTACAGTATTAATAGGATCAGAAGAAAACCACCAATTTTCTTCAGGTAGCTTTAGGTGCACACTGTGCAGAGGACACACTACACTAACTGTAAATACTGCAGCTGCCTGCCTGTGGTACTAATAGGATCAGAAGAACACCGCCAATTTTCTTCAGGTAGCTTTTGGTGCACACTGTGCAGAGGACACAGTACACTAACTGTAAATACTGCAACTGCCTGCCTGTGGTATTAATAGGATCAGAACAACAGCAATTGTCTTCAGGTAGCTTTAGGTGCACACTGTGTAGAGGACACAGTACACTAACTATAAATACTGTAGCTGCCTGCCTGTGGTATTAATAGGATCAGAACAACAGCAATTGTCTTCAGGTAGCTTTAGGTGCACACTGTACAGAGGACTCAGTACACTAACTGTAAATACTGTAGCTGCCTGCGGTACTAATAGGATCAGAAGAACACCACCAATTTTATTCAGGTAGCTTTAGGTGCACACTGTGCAGAAGACGCACCACACTAACTGTGAATACTGCAGCTGCCTACAGTATTAATAGGATCAGAAGAAAACCACCAATTTTCTTCAGGTAGCTTTAGGTGCACACTGTGCAGAGGACACAGTACACTAACTGTATATATTGTAGCTGCCTGCCTGTGGTACTAATAGGATCAGAAGAACACCACCAATTTTCTTCAGGTAACTTTAGGTGCACAGTGTGCAGAGGACACAGTACACTAACTGTAAATACTGCAGCTGCCTGCCTGTGGTATTGATAGGATCAGAACAACAGCAATTGTCTTCAGGTAGCTTTAGGTACACACTGTGCAGAGGACACAGTACACTAACTGTAAATACTGTAGCTGCCTGCCTGTGGTATTAATAGGATCAGAACAACAGCAATTGTCTTCAGGTAGCTTTAGGTGCACACTGTGCAGAGGCCTCACTACACTTATGCCCCGTACACACGGTTGGACTTTGTTCGGACATTCCGACAACAAAATCCTAGGATTTTTTCCGACGGATGTTGGCTCAAACTTGTCTTGCATACACACGGTCACACAAAGTTGTCGGAAAATCAGATCGTTCTAAACGCGGTGACGTAAAACACGTACGTCGGGACTATAAATGGGGCAGTGGCCAATAGCTTTCATCTCTTTATTTATTCTGAGCATGCGTGGCACTTTGTCCGTCGGATTTGTGTACACACGATCGGAATTTCCGACAACGGATTTTGTTGTCGGAAAATTTTATATCCTGCTCTCAAACTTTGTGTGTCGGAAAATCCGATGGAAAATGTATGATGGAGCCCACACACGGTCGGAATTTCCGACAACAAGGTCCTATCACACATTTTCCGTCGGAAAATCCGATCGTGTGTACGGGGCATAACTGTAGATACTGCAGCTGCCTGCAGTACTAATAGGATCAGAAGAACACCATCAATTTTCTTCAGGTAGCTTTAGGTGCACACTGTGCAGAAGACGCACTACACTAACTGTAAATACTGCAGCTGCCTGCAGTACTAATAGGATCAAAAGAACACCAGCAATTTTCTTCAGGTAGCTTTAGGTGCACACTGTGCAGAGGACACACTACACTAACTGTAAATACTGCAGCTGCCTGCCTTTGGTACTAATAGGATCAGAAGAACACCAGCAATTTTCTTCAGGTAGCTGTAAATACTGTAAAAACACCTGCCTGCCTGTCAGTAGGAAGAGAATAACAGGAACAGATCTAGCTAAACTGAATACAGTATATATATGTGTATATATATATATATATATATATATATATATATATATATACATATATATATATATACAACACCTAGGATGCATGCCTACTCTATCTAACTTAAATCAAATGACACTGTCTCTCTGTCTATCTCTCTCTGCCGCCGCAACACACTACACGAGGCCGCCACGCAGGCGGCCTTATATAGTGTGGGGCATATACTAAACCCCCTGAGCCATAATTGGCCAAAGCCACTGTGGCTTTGGCCAATTACGGCTCTCTGTGCAGACGGTGCTGTGATTGGCCAAGCATGCGGGTCATAGTGCATGCTTGGCCAATCATCAGCCAGCAATGCACTGTGATGCCGCAGTGAATTATGGGCCGTGACGCGCCACTTGAATTTGGAGCGAACGGCCCATAACGTTGGCAATTCGATGAACAGTTCGACTCGAAGCTCATCCCTAATCCCAGACTGATAGCTCTAAAGACATATAAAGAAAGTAGGATATGGCGCTAACACCAATTCAAACGTATAAAAAAAGTCACAGATAAATGATTAAGTCATAATAAAGTCCATAATCGTTCTTTAATGTGCATAAAAAATCCACCACCATAAAGTAAATCTGTGTGCCAATCAATATTGTTCCCGATTTGTCACTCAAAATTGTTTTGACGCTAAAATACTTCAAATGGTAGCGCTGTGCTTAATTATTAAACATAAAAATTGGTAAACATCAAATTGATAACGTGTGTTATAAAAACCAAAATCAAAATCAAATAATGAGAAAGCCAAGAAAGAAAGGAAAAAATATTGTTTATATATATATATATATATATCAAAAAGCAAAAGTCCACCACAGAGTGAAAAAAGTGTGTCCAAATCTTCAAATACTGTATGTGATTGAATTCTGTCACACACCTCTTCACAAGCGTATAGTGATTTCAGCCCCCCGACAGAGTGCACACTCACCAAAAAACAATTGCCTTCCACTCTCGTGGTTGGCACGACAAGCATAAACTGATGTCCAGTTGTTAACCTTAGCAGATGTTGATGATGGTAGATGGTATATAAAAGGAAACATAGATAGATTCCAATGGCACAGTAACCAAGAAAAATATACAATTTGATTTAAAATCCAGATTCCACACTACTCACATGACACAGAATAAAAACTTGCACAAAATATAAAATCACGCTGTGGCATCTGGTGTATGGTAATAGGTTGGATGTCATACCACCTCCAGGAATGAAAGGCTGTTCTCGCACGTCTCCGTGTTCGCATTCATCCTCCTTCCTTACTTCCTGATGCCTTCAGCTGTTGCCATGTAACCATGCCTCAATGTGTTTCGTCACTTCCGACTTCGTCACAGGGGGTGGTTACACGGCACGGCAATGACACTTATGTACTATATCCTCCCTTCCATTCTAGTTAACACCATTGATCAAGTGTCAACACATCTCTCTGCATACATTCAAACTCAGCCGGATTGCTCACTGCTCAGATGTCCGCCTGTGAAATTAACCTTACTAATGCCAATGCCTTAGATTGTGACTTAATCACCACATCCTTAGACGTTCCAATATACCATTATCTAATGATAAGGTTTAAGGGTGTGGGATACACATAGAGTTTACAAGTTCACAATCTTAAATAAATCTATCACTATAAAATATAAAATATAAAACTATATATATAAAATTACATATAAATTGACAGAGGACAATCTATCTCCTATGGTTACTGTGTATGGTCAAAATAACCTAAATAAACTATTGATCACTTAACCCATATGTATAAACCTATCCATATTCATAAAGTGGCTTACAAATCACTAATGAAACAATTGATATGTGTAGCAGGCATGTTGTAATGCAATTTCTCCTTTTGGCCACAAGATGGAGACAGAGAGATGCTGACTGGTCCTTCGAGAAAAACTCAGAGACACAGAGCATACCAGGGAAAGGGGGAGTTTCAGGAAGTGCTGAGGGGATGGAAGAGGGGGAAGTACTGAGGTAAAAGAAAGAGAGAGTGCTGACAGGAGAGAGAGAAGATGAGATTGCTTAAAAGGGAGGGAGATACCAAGGCTCAAAAAGTCCTTTGCTGGGACACAGTGACACTTAACAGTTAATGCCCCGTACACACGGTCGGACTTTGTTCAGACATTCCGACAACAAAATCCTAGGATTTTTTCCGATGGATGTTGGCTCAAACTTGTCTTGCATACACACGGTCACACAAAGAAAATCAGATCGTTCTGAACACGGTGACGTAAAACACGTATGTCGGGACTATAAACGGGGCAGTGGCCAATAGCTTTCATCTATTTATTCGGATTAGTCGGATTTGTGTACACACGATCGGAATTTCCGACAACGAATTTTGTTGTCGGAAAATTTCATATCCTGCTCTCAAACTTTGTGTGTCGGAAAATCCGATGGAAAATGTGTGATGGAGCCTACACACGGTCGGAATTTCCGACAACAAGGTCCTATCACACATTTTCCGTCGGAAAATCCGACCGTGTGTACGGGGCATATGAGAGGAGGAGTCTGTGAGGGGAAAAAACTGAGGTGCAAAAATGAGGAGAGAGACACATGCTGACACCAGGGACTGTGTGCCTGTCAGAAACCATGAAATCAGACCGAGACAGAAGTACAGTTAAATCACACTTTAATAATAAATGTAAATAGAACAAACATAGTCAAAACATAGCCAGAGTTCAGGAACCGGAACGGATAGTCAGACAAACTAAACATCAGGGAGCCAGAGATGAGCGTAGTAAAACAGCAAGCAGGATCTGGAGCCAGAAGGGATGTCAGCCAAGCAAGTGTTTTAGCAGGAATGCAGGAGAGTGTCTCTATGATGTTGACTAAGGTGAAGGCAGAGCTCCTCTGGACTGGGCAGCTTAAGTACAGTAAAGACTGACGAGCAGGATATCATTAACAGCTGAGAAACTGTGGAGAGAGATGGGAGCTGGCAATTATCTGTCAGCCGAGCGGACAGCTTAGAGAAGGAAGGGCTGAGCCCAGCCCTGACAGTGCCCCAACAGAGAAGAGGGGATATCCTGAAGCCTGGAAAAAGGAGAGGTGTGAGGAGAGTGAGAGAAAAACGAGTTTGAGAAAAACTTCTTTGAGTTTGATAGGATGGGACATGTAGGGGACATGAACCTAATCGAAGTGTTGGTATATCTCGGCAAAACTCTCGAAAGAACATGAAGAGCGTCTGGAGAAGGTTCTGAGGAGACTCCATGACGAGGGATTGAAGCTGTCACTGGAAAAATGTCAGTTTTACCAGCCTTTAGTTAATTACCTCAGCCATGTTTTCTCCGCTGAAGGAATAGCTACTGACCCCCAGAAGCTGGAAGCTGTCATCTCTTGGCCAATGCCTACCAATGTAACTGAGCTTAGGTAATTCCTGGGATTTTGCTCATACTAGAGGAGATTTGTTGAGGGATTTGCTAGAATAGCCTGCCCCCTTAATGAGTTACTAAAGAATGAGGATGAGAATGATGACCCAGACCTATGAAGCCAGTCAAACAACATGGAGGGCCCAGAAAGCCTTGGGAGTCAATCCAAGAAGAGTGGACTGACCCGTGTGAGAAAGCCTTTCGGCAGCTGACGTGGAGTCTAACAACTGCTCCTGTTCTGGCCTATGCCAATCCAGCCAAGCCATATGAGCTGCATGTTGATGCCAGTCGAGATGGGCTGGGCGGGGTACTGTATCAGGAGCACAATGGACATCTGCAGCCTGTTGCTTATGTGAGCAGAAGTCTTGCACCTGCTGAGAAAATCTACCCTACTCACAAGTTGGAATTATTGGCTCTGAAGTGGGCAGTGGTAGACAAGTTGAAAGACTACTTGTGTGGTGCATACTTCGTGGTCAGAACTGACAACAACCCACTCATGTACATATTCACCACAGCAAAACTGGAAGCCACCGGGCACAGGTGGTTGGCCATGCTATCAGGGTTCCGCTTCAGCCTAAAATACCGCCCAGGAATTGGGAACAGATATGCTGATGCCCTTTCGAGGAGAGCCTATGACTTGGGGATTTCCTCTGAAGAGTGGACTCAACTGACCCCAGAAGGGATACAAGCCTTGTGTCAGGGAGCGGGACATCAGACCAGAAGAACAACTGGGGCAGAAGCCATTGGAGTCTCAGTGGCAGGTATCCCCAAATACTACTGTGATTTGTCCCAGGTCAGGGATAACGGCCTACCTGAGCTTTCAGATAGGGACTTAAGAAAGGACCAGATAGTAGATCCCCTCTTTAGTTTAACACTGAAGGCCCTGGAGGGCCAATGTCCAAATCTACTGCTAACAGACTCTCCAACAGGAGCACGACTAGTACACAACGAATGGGATTAACTGCAGTTAAGCAATGGGGTGGTCTACCCAAGGGGCCCCTCAGATGATCCTGAAGATAAGTGGAAGCTATTCTTGTGGATAATGCATAGAGAGACCGTGCTGACTGCCTTACATGACAATCATGGCCACTTAGATCTTGAGAAGACATTCAGACTGGTGCGAGACCGATTCTATTGGCCCTGTATGCGGGCTGAAGTTGAGGGATACTGTCACTCCTGAATATGGTGTATACAGAGGAAGACTCTGCCCCACAGAGCTGCCCCAATGGGCCATCTTCAAAGTCAAGGACCACTGGATTTACTGTGTATTGACTTTCTGTGTCTGGAGCCTGACTCGAGTGGATAGGGAATTGTTCTGGTGGTGACCGACCACTTCACCCGGTACGCCCAGGCATTCCCAACTTGTGACAGACTCACCGGGGATAGAGGCTTTTGGAGGGGACTGAATGCAAGCCTCTTGCCGACCGATTATGGGCCCTGGCATTTGGGGGAATGGTACTCTTTGTGAGCTGTATGCCTGGGGACCCTTGAGGTGGTATTACTGTGGATTCGGGTCCTGGTCCCCCAGGACACACAGACTCTGGGGACCCTGGATTTGCCATATTAGAAATAGTGGCTGATTCATAATGCTGGGACAAATATTGTTAGGAGATGCTGATGTCAATTCCAGCCATCTGTCTGTCTGTTGAATGCTAGAATGTGTTTATTATAAATAAGTCTAGTATGGGATCTAAGAGTCATTAGATCCCCATTGTTGTTTGTGTTAATTAACTCTGCTATTGTGTGAAGAAGAGTTCTGTTTTGATTTGTGATAATGTTGATTGGGTTTTCTGAGCTACAAGACGGCCAGTCTGGCCTAAAGGTCATGACTGAGTCATCTAGGCTGTCTAAAGGGATTAGTTATTTATCCCATGTTAATTAGGTTTCTGGTCACAGGTGTATGTTCAGAGTAATATAAGCAGGAGGTATGCACCTCCTCTTTTACTGTATAAAAGAGCCTGTATTCCTTTCAATAAAAGAGATCCCTGTTTGAACTTACATACAGCCTGCCTGGTGTTTGTTCTGAGCTATCACAACTGGATTCGAACGGCACATAGCTATAGTTCAAATCCTGGAGCATCAAATGACTGAACCATCAGACGTTGTGATCTGCACTCTGATTCTATAGCAGCAGAGGAGTGTCGGGAGAGTGGAACTGAGCAAGCAGGGGCTCGTTGCATTGGTTGGCAGCAGTGGGATTTGCTCTCCAGTTACTGGGACACTCCAAACCACCACAGTGAATGACCAGCTATGCAGCCTGCATAGCTGAAATATATATGTTGGAGACTCTAAACATATTTAATGCACTGCAGATCACTGAATCACTTGCCTGCCTGAAAGTATATTTGAAAACGTACACCAGCAATGGCCTGCAGTCAGATATAGGCTTGGCTAGACTAGAATGCAGTGGTTATATATATGTAGGAGACTGTATATACATTTAATGCACTGCAGATTACGGAATCACCTGCCTGCCTGCCTGAAAGTGTATTTGAAAACGTACACCAGGAACTACCTGCAGTCAGATATAGGCTTGGCTAGACTAGAATACAGTGGATATATATATATGTGAGAGACTGTATATATATTTTATGCACTAAAGATCACTAAATCACTTGCCTGCTTGCCTGAAAGTGTATTTGAAAACGTACGCCAGGAACGGCCTGCGGTCAGATATAGGCTTGGCTAGACTAGAATGCAGTGGATATATATATGTAGGAGACTGTATATATTTTATGCACTGCAGATCACTGAAGCACCTGCCTGCCTGAAAGTGTATTTGAAAACGTACACCAGGAACTACCTGCAGTCAGATATAGGCTTGGCTAGACTAGAATGCAGTGGATATATATATATATGTGGGAGACTGTATATATATTTTATGCACTAAAGATCACTGAATCACCTGCCTGCCTGCCTGAAAGTGTATTTGAAAACGTACACCAGGAACGACCTGCAGTGAGATATAGGCTTGGCTAGACTAGAATGCAGTGGATATATATATGTAGGAGACTATATATATATATATATATATATATATATATATATATATATATATATATTATGCACTGCAGATCACTGAATCACCTGCCTGCCTGAAAGTGTATTTGAAGACGTACACCAGGAACGACCTTCAGTCAGATATAGGCTTGGCTACACTGGAAGGTAGTGGATATATATATGTAGGAGACTGTATATATATTTAATGCACTTCAGATCACTGAATCACTTGCCTGCCTGCCTGCCTGCCTGCCTGCCTGCCTGAAAGTATATTTGAAAACGTACACCAGCAATGGCTTGCAGTCAGATATAGGCTTGGCTAGACTGGATTGAAGTAGATATATATATATGTTGGAGACTGTATATATATTTAATGCACTGCAGATCACTGAATCACCTGCCTGCCTGAAAGTGTATTTGAAAACGTACACCAGGAACTACCTGCAGTCAGATATAGGCTTGGCCAGACTGGAATGCAGTGGATATATATATGTTGGAGACTCTATACATATTTAATGCACTGCAGATCACTGAATCACTTGCCTGCCTGCCTGAAAGTATATTTGAAAATGTAAACCAGGAATGGCCTGCAGTCAGATATAGGCTTGGCTAGACTAGAATGCAGTGGATATATATATGTAGGAGACTGTATATATATTTTATGCACTAAAGATCACTGAATCACTTGCCTGCCTGCCTGAAAGTGTATTTGAAAACATATGCCAGGAACGGCCTGCAGTCAGATATAGGCTTGGCTAGACTAGAATGCAGTGGATATATATGTAGGAGACAGTATATATATTTAATACACTGCAGATCACTGAATCACCTGCCTGCCTGCCTGCCTGAAAGTGTATTTGAAAACGTGCACCAGGAACGGCCTGCAGTCAGATATAGGCTTGGCTAGACTAGAATGCAGTGGATATATATATGTAGGAGACTGTATATATATTGTATGCACTGCAGATCACTGAATCACCTGCCTACCTGCCTGAAAATGTATTTGAAAGCGTACACCAGGAATGACCTACAGTCAGATAAAGGCTTGGCTAGACTAGAATGCAGTGGATATATATTTAGGAGACTGTATATATTTTTATGCACTGCAGATCACTGAATCACCTGCCTGCCTTCCTGAAAGTGTATTTAAAAACGTACACTAGGAACGGCCTGCAGTCAGATATAGGCTTGGCTAGCCTAGAATGCAGTAGATATAAATATGTAGGAGACTGTTTTTATATTTTATGCACTGCAGATCATTGAATCTCCTGCCTGCCTGAAAGTGTATTTGAAAACGTACACCAGGAAGGGCCTGCAGTCAGATATAGGCTTAGCTAGACTAGAATGCAGTGGCTATATTTATGTAGGAGACTGTATATATATATTTATTATGCAGTGCAGATCACTGAATCACGCCTACCTGCCTGAAAGTGTATTTGAAAACATACACCAGGATCAGCCTGCAGTCAGATATAGGCTAGACTAGACTAGAATGCAGTGGATATATATATATATATATATATATATATATATATATATATATATATATATATATATATATATATATATATATAAAGGAGACTGTATATATATTTTATGCACTGCAGATTACTGAATAACCTGCCTTCCTGCCTGAAAGTATATTTGAAAACGTACAACAGGAATGGACTGCAGTCAGACATAGACTTGGCTAGACTAGAATGTAGTGGATATATATATATGTAGGAGACTGTATATATATTTTATGCACTGCAGATCATTGAATCACCCGCCTGCCTGCCTGAATGTGCATTTAAAAACATACACCAGTAACGACCTGTAGTCAGATATAGGCTTGGTTAGACTAGAATGCAGTGGATATATATATGTAGGAGACTGTATATATTTTTTTTGCACTGCAGATCACTGAATCACCTGCCTACCTGCCTGCATGAAAGTGTATTTGAAAACGGATATATATATATGTAGGAGACTGTATATATATTTATGCACTGCAGATCACTGAATCACCTGCCTGAAAGTGTAATTGAAAACGTACACCAGGAATGGCTTGCAGTCAGATATAGGCTTGGCTAGACTAGAATGCAGTGGATATATATGTAGGAGACTGTATATATATTTTATGCACTGCAGATCACTGAATCACCTGCCTGCCTCCCTGAAAGTGTATTTGAAAATGCACACCAGGAACTGCCTGCAGTCAGATATAGGCTTGGCTAGACTAGAATGCAGTGGATATATATATATATATATGTGGGAGACTGTATATATATTTTATGCACTAAAGATCACTGAATCACCTGCCTGCCTGCCTGAAAGTGTATTTGAAAACGTACACCAGGAACGACCTGCAGTCAGATATAGGCTTGGCTAGACTAGAATGCAGTGGATATATATGTTGGAGACTGCATTTATATTTTCTGCACTGCAGATCACTGAATCTCCTACCTGTCTGCTTGAAAGTGTATTTGAAAACATACACCAGGAACGGCCTACAGTCAGGTATAGGCTTGGCTAAACCAGAATGCAGTGAATATATATAATTAGGAGACTGTATATATTTTTCATGCACTGCAGATCACTGAATCACCTGCCTGCCTGAAAGTGTATTTGAAAACGTACACCAGGTACGGCCTACAGTCAGATATACGCTTGGCTAGACTAGAATGCAATGGATATATATATGCAGGAGACTGTATATATATTTTATGCACTGCAGATCACTGAATCACCTGCCTGCCTGCCTGAAAGTGTTTTTGAAAACGTACAACAGGAATGTCCTGCAGTCAGATATAAGCTTGGCTAGACTAGAATGCAGTGGATATATATATGTTGGAGACTGTATATATATTTAATGCACTGCATATCACTGAATAACCTGCCTGCCTGAAAGTGTATTTGAAAATGTACACCAGGAACTACCTGCAGTCAGATATAGGCTTGGCTAGACTAGAATGCAGTGGATATATATATATATATATATATATATGTGGGTATATATATTTTATGCACTAAAGATCACTAAATCACTTGCCTGCCTGCCTGAAAGTATATTTGAAAACGTACGCCAGGAACGGCCTGCGGTCAGATATAGGCTTGGCTAGACTAGAATGCAGTGGATATATATATATATGTAGGAGACTGTATATATATTCTATGCACTGCAGATCACTGAAGCGCCTGCCTGAAAGTGTATTTGAAAACGTACACCAGGAACTACCTGCAGTCAAATATAGGCTTGGCTAGTCTATAATGCTGTGGCTATATATATATATGTAGGAGACTGTATATATATTTTTTGCACTGCAGATCGCTGAATCACCTGCCTGCCGCCCTGAAGGTGTATTTGAAAACGTACACTAGGAATGGACTGCATTTAGATATAGGCTTGGCTAGACTGGAAAGCAGTGGATATATACAGTGGGGACGGAAAGTATTCGGACCCCCTTAAATTTTTCACTCTTTGTTATATTGCAGCCATTTGCTAAAATCATTTAAGTTATTTTTTTTTCCTCATTAATGTACACACAGCACCCCATATTGACAGAAAAACACAGAATTGTTGACATTTTTGCAGATTTATTAAAAAAGAAAAACTGAAATATCACATGGTCCTAAGTATTCAGACCCTTTGCTGTGACACTCATATATTTAACTCAGATGCTGTCCATTTCTTCTGATCATCCTTGAGATGGTTCTACACCTTCATTTGAGTCCAGCTGTGTTTGATTATACTGTTTGGACTTGATTGGGAAAGCCACACACCTGTCTATATAAGACCTTACAGCTCACAGTGCATGTCAGAGCAAATGAGAATCATGAGGTCAAAGAAACTGCCTGAAGAGCTCAGAGACAGAATTGTGGCAAGGCACAGATCTGGCCAAGGTTACAAAAAAATTTCTGCTGCACTTAAGGTTCCTAAGAGCACAGTGGCCTCCATAATCCTTAAATGGAAGACGTTTGGGATGACCAGAACCCCTCCTAGAGCTGGCCATCTGGCCAAACTGAGCTATCAGGGGAGAAGAGCCTTGGTGAGAGAGGTAAAGAAGAACCCAAACATCACTGTGGTTGAGCTCCAGAGATGCAGCTGGGAGATGGGAGAAAGTTGTAGAAAGTCAACCATCACTGCAGCCCTCCACCAGTCGGGGCTTTATGGCAGAGTGGCCCGACGGAAGCCTCTCCTCAGTGCAAGACACATGAAAGCCCGCATGGAGTTTGCTAAAAAAACACCTAAAGGACTCCTAGATGGTGAGAAATAAGATTCTCTGGTTTGATGAGACCAAGATAGAACTTTTTGGCCTTATTTCTAAGCGGTATGTGTGGAAAAAAACAGGCACTGCTCATCACCTGTCCAATACAATCCCAACAGTGAAGCATGGTGGTGGCAGCATCATGCTGTGGGGGTGTTTTTCAGCTGCAGGGACAGGACGACTGGTTGCAATCGAGGGAAAGATTAATGCAGCCAAGTACAGGGAAATCCTGGACGAAAGCCTTCTCCAGAGTGCTCAGGACCTCAAACTGGGCCGAAGGTTTACCTTCCAACAAGACAATGACCCTAAGCACACAGCTAAAATAATGAAAGAGTGGCTTCACAACAACTCCGTGACTGTTCTGGAATGGCCCAGCCAGAGCCCTGACTTAAACCCAATTGAGCATCTCTGGAGAGACCTAAAAATGGCTGTCCACCATTTACCATCCAACCTGACAGAACTGGAGAGGATCTGCAAGGAGGAATGGCAGAAAAATCCCCAAATCCAGTTGTGAAAAACTTGTTGCATCTTTCCCAAAAAGACTCATGGCTGTATTAGATCAAAAGGGTGCTTCTGCTTAATACTAAGCAAAGGATCTGAATACTTAGGACCATGTGATATTTCAGTTTTTCTTTTTTAATAAATCTGCAAAAATGTCAACAATTCTGTGTTTTTCTGTCAATATGGGGGGCGCTGTGTACATTAATGAGGAAAAAAATTAACATAAATGATTTTAGCAAATGGCTGCAATATAACAAAGATTGAAAAATTTAAGGGGATCTGAATACTTTCTGTCCCCACTGTATATATAGGAGACTGTATATATATTTTATGCACTGCAGATCAATGAATCACCTGCCTGCCTTCCTTAAAGTGTATTTGAAAATGTACACCAAGAATGGCCTGCAGTCAGATATAGGCTTGGTTATAATAGAAAGCAGTGGATATATATGCAGGAGACTGTATATACATTTTATGCACTGCAGATCACTGAATAACCTGCCTGCCTGCCTGAAAGTGTATTTGAAAATGTACAACAGGAATGGACTGCACTCAGATAAAGGCTTGTCTAGACTAGAAAGAAGTGGAAATATATATGTAGGAGACTGTATATATATATATATATTATGCACTGCAGATCACTAAATCACCTGCCTGCCTGAAAGTGTATTTGAAAGCGTACACCAGGAAGGACCTGCAGTCAGATATAGGCTTGGCTAGACTAGAATGTAGTGGATATATATATGTAGGAGACTGTATATATATTTTATGCACTGCAGATCACTGAATCGCCTGCCTGCCTGAAAGTGTATTTGAAAACGTACACCAGAAAGACCTTCAGTCAGATATAGGCTTGGCTAGACTAGAATGCAGTGGATATATATATATATGTAGGAGACTGTATATATTTTTATGCACTACAGATCACTGAATCACCTACCTGCCTGAAAGTTTATTTCAAAACGTACACCAGGAACAGCCTGCAGTCATATATAGGCTTGGCTAGACTAGAATGCAGTGGATATACATATGTAGGAGACTGTATATATTTTTTATGCACTGCAGATTACTGAATCACCTGCCTGCCTGAAAGTGTATTTGAAAATGTACACCAGGAACAGCCTGCAGTCAGATATAGGCTTGGCTAGACTAGAATGCAGTGGAGATATATATATAGGAGACTGTATATATTTTTTATGCACTGCAGATCACTGAATCGCCTGTCTGCCTGACTGAAAGTGTATTTGAAAACGTACACCAGGAAAGGCCTGCAGTCAGATATATGCTTAGCTAGACAAGAAAGCAGTGGATATATATATATGTAGGAGACTGTATATATATTTTATGCACTGCAGATCACTGAATAACCTGCCTGCCTGCCTGAAAGTGTATTTGAAAACATACAACAGGAATGGACTGCACTCAGATATAGGCTTGGCTAGACTAGAAAGCAGTGGATATATATATGTAAGAGACTGTATATATATGTTATGCACTGTAGATCACTGAATCACCTGCCTGCCTGCATGCCTGCCTAAAAGTGTATTTGAAAGCGTACACCAGGAACAACCTGCAGTCACATATAGGCTTGGCTAGACTAGAATGTAGTGGATATATATATGTAGGAGACTGTATATCTATTGTATGCACTGCAGATCACTGAATCACCTGCCTGCCTGCCTGAATGTGTATTTGAAAACATACACAAGGAACGACCTTTAGTCAGATATAGGCTTGGCTAGACTAGAATGCAGTGGATATATATATGTAGGACACTGTATATATTTTTTATGCACTGCAGATCACTGAATCAAATGCCTGCCTGCCTGCCTGAAAGTGTAATTGAAAACGTACACCAGGAATGGCTTGCAGTCAGATATAGGCTTGGCTAGACTAGAATGCAGTGGATATATATGTAGGAGTCTGTATATATATTTTATGCACTGCAGATTACTGAATCACCTGCCTGCCTGCCTGAAAGTGTATTTGAAAACGTACACCAGGAACGACTTTCAGTCAGATAAAGGCTTGGCTAGACTAGAATGCAGTGGAAATATATATATATGTAGGAGACTGTATATATTTTTTATGCACTACAGATCACTGAATTACCTGCCTGCCTGAAAGTTTATTTGAAAACGTACACCAGTAACATCCTGCAGTCATATATAAGCTTGGCTAGACTAGAAAGCAGTGGATATATATATGAAGGAGACTGTATATATTTTTTATGCACTGCAGATCACTAAATCGCCTGCCTGCCTGAAAGTGTATTTGAAAAAGTACACCAGGAAAGGCCTGCAGTCAGATATAGGATTGGCTAGACTAGAATGTAGTGGATATATATATGTAGGAGACTGTATATATATTTTATGCACTGCAGATCACTGAATCACCTGCCTGCCTGCCTGAAAGTGTATTTGAAAATGTACACTAGGAATGGCCTGCAGTCAGATATAGGCTTGGCTAGACTAGAATGCGGTGGCTATATATATGTAGGAGACTGTATTTATATTTTATGCACTGCAGATCACTGAATCTTCTGCCTGCCTGAAAGTGTATTTGAAAACATACACCAGGAACAGCCTGCAGTCAGATATAGGCTTGGCTAGACTAGAATGCAGTGGATATATATATATGTAGGAGACTGTATATATATTTTATGCACTGCAGATCACTGAATCACCTTCCTGCCTGCCTGCCTGCCTGAAAGTGTATTTGAAAATGTACACCAGGAAAGGACTGCAGTCAGATATAGGCTTGGCTAGACAAGAAAGCAGTGAATATATATATGTAGGAGACTGTATATATATTTTATGCACTGCAGATCACTGAATCACCTGCCTGGAAATGTATTTGAAAACGTACACTAGGAACGACCTACGGTCAGATATAGGCTTGGCTAGACCAGAATGCAGTGAATATATATATTTAGGAGACTTTATATATTTTTCATGCACTGCAGATCACTGAATCTCTTGCCTGCCTGAAAGTGTATTTGAAAACGTACACCATGTACGGCCTGCAGTCAGATATAGGCTTGGCTAGACTAGAATGCAATGGATATATATATGCAGGAGACTGTATATATATTTTATGCACTGCAGATCACTGAATCACCTGCCTGCCTGCGTGAAAGTGTGAAAACGTACGACTGCACTCAGATATAGGCTTGGGTAGACTAGAATGCAGTGGTTATATATATATATATATATATATATATATATATATATATATATATATATATATATATATATGTGTGTGTGTAGGAGACTGTATATACTTTATGCACTACAGATCACTGAATCACATGCCTGCCTGAAAGTGTATTTGAAAGTGTACACCAGGAATGACCTGCAGTCAGATATAGGCTTGGCTAGACTAGAATGTAGTAGATATATATATGTAAAAGACTGTATATATATATTATGCACTGCAGATCACTGAATCACCTGCCTGCCTGCCTGAAATTGTATTTGAAAACATACACCAGGAATGACCTTTAGTCAGATATAGGCTTGGCTAGACTAGAATGCAGTGGATATATATGTAGAAGAGTGTATATATATATTTTATGCACTGCAGGTCACTGAATCACCTGCCTACGTGCCTGTCTGAAAGTGTATTTGAAAACGTACACCAGGAATGGCCTGCAGTTAGATATAGGCCTGGCTAGACTAGAATGCAGTGGATATATATATGTAGGAGACTGTATATATATATAGTTTATGCACTGCAGATCACTGAATCACCTGCCTGCCTGCCTGAAAGTTTATTTGAAAACGTACACCAGGAACAGCCTGCAGTCAGATATAGGCTTGGCTAGACTAGAATGCAGTGGCTATATTTTTATAGGAGACTGTATGTCAGGTACTCACCAAATCCGAGTTGTTGAGAGAGGCTCTCCTTGCAGCTGGGTGCACAATACCCTCTGGAAGTGCCACAGCGGGTATTGGGCACGAAGAAGCATGGGTCACCAGCAGATAGCAGAGCAGCTGGAAGCTGCTTTGAGTAGAGAAGTGATCCGTGTTGGGTGGCTGACACCTCATTGGAACTGGCTAGGCAGGAGCTTGAGCAGAGTCTGGAGATGAAGACTGGAGCCGGTTAAGAGGATGCTGAGGGTCAAACACAAAGGTAAAAGTCCAGGAACAGGCCTGGGGTCAAACACGGGTAGTCAAGCAGGCTGAGGATCAAACACTGGGATAAGGCAGAGGCAAAGTCCAGGAGCAGGCCGTGAGTCAAACACGGGTGATCAGGCAGGTAGGGAAGTCCAAAAGATAAGCCGAGGGTCAAACAAAGGAGAGGTTCAAGGCGAGGTCAAGGTCGATTCGGGTCACAACAGGCAGGCACAAGTACACAGGTTCAGGAACAGGTTACAGGAGCTGAAAAGACAAACCAGCAATGATACCATACACAAGGCTGACTTTTATAGGCCTGCCCAAGGGACTTCCGCTGTGCACATGATGACGTGCACGTGCCTGTGCACTATGGTACATCATGCACCCGCAAGCGCTGACCCACAGAGCTCTGTGTTTGGAAGTGCTAACCCATCGGATCATGCACCCGTGCATGCCGTAGCGCAACTCTTCTGCGCAGGCACACAGGAAGGTGCCAATGCTGGCATGTCAGGTTTCTACTAGTCCTCTGACAGTGCCCCCCAAGGGGCAGCCTGCGGATGCCCAACTGGACTCGCATTTCTGGGTGTCTTTTTTGGAAGTCTTGCACTAAACGAGGGGCATGAATGTTTTTAGAGGGTTCCCCAGAATTGTCTTCTGGAGGATAGCCCTTCCATTTAACTAGGTATTGGACCTGCCCCCCCCTCTTTCTGCAGTCTACTATAGTTTCTACCTCATATTCCTCTTCCCCTTTAATCTCAATTGGAGGAGGAGGTAGTTCTTCTCTTCCTGAAAAAGGATTAGGAGTTACTGGTTTCAGTAAAGAGGGATGGAACACTGTGTGTATCCTATAAGAACTGGGTAGCGCTAGTTCGAAAGCCACAGGGTTTACTGCTCTCTTAATCTCAAAAGGGCCAATAAATTTTGGGCCTAGTTTATGCAAAGGATAGGAAAGTTTGATATTAACAGCAGATAACCACAGTTTATCTCCGACCTTGAAATTCGGGTTACTCCTTTTCCCTCTGTTGTAGTATTTCTCATAGTTATCTTGTGCTTTTTTCATGGCTTCTTGAATCTGTAAAAAATTTGTTTGAATAGAGCTTATCCGATCCTGTACTGCAGGGGTTGATACTTCAGGGATGGCGTCTGGTAGGAAAGAAGGGTGGAATCCATAATTTGCCCAGAACAGTGTTTGGTTGATGGCAGAGTGTATGGAATTGTTATAGGCAAATTCTGCATAGGGAAGAAGGGTAGACCAGTCATCTTGGGAGTAGGAGCAAAAACACCGAAGATATTGTTCTAAAGATTGGTTGGTCCTCTCCGTCTGGCCATTACTCTGTGGCTGGTATGTGGACCAGAGGGAGATCTTGCTTTCCAGGGACTTGCACAGATCCTTCCAAAACTTAGATGTGAACTGAACTCCCCTGTCAGAACACCATGAAGTCTTACAATTTCTTTTAAGAAGATATCTGCGGTAGCTGAAGCCGAGGGGGTGCCCATCATGGGCAAGAAGTGAGCCATCTTTGAGAGGCAGTCAACCACTACTAGAATGGTGGTAAATTTCTCAGAGGGGGGTCCACGATGAAGTCCATGGAGACTTCTTTTCAGAGGCATTCAGGGACAAGTAAGGATCTAAGAAGTCCCCAGGCTTTGGTGTTTGATCCTTTAATGCGCTGACAAGGGATACATGATTGTACATAGCTCTTGCAGTCTTGCCTCCAATTTGGCCACCAGAAGGAAAGATTAACGAGTTCAGAGGTCTTTTGTATTCCAATGTGCCCTGCTAGTTTGTGATCGTGAAAAGTCTGGATAATTTGGAGTCTCACTGAGGGAGGAACGAATACCTTGTCCTGGGCCCATAGCAATCGATCCCTCCTTTCTAAAGAGGATATTTCTGATCCAGTGCATTGACTGGTAGCCTCTTTGATGGCTGACTTGAGATTGGGCTGAATGAGGCAGAGGAAGTTGTGTGGGGACAGGATGGTCCCAGGTTCTGTTGGTTCACATGCTTCAGGGAACATACGGGAAAGTGCATCCGCCTTCCCGTTCTTGGTGCCTGGTCGATAAGAGATGTGGAAGTTGAACCTAGAGAAAAATAAGGCCCAACGGGCTTGTCGAGGTCTAAGACGCTTGGCAGTTCGGAGGTACTCCAAATTACGATGTTCCATGAAAATCATGATGGGTTGGGAAGCCCCCTCAAGCAAGTATCTCCATTCCTCTAAGGCAGATTTTATAGCTAGTAGTTCTCAGTCCCCAACATCATAATTCTTCTCTGGGGGGCTGTGTTTATGTGAGGAAAAAGCCACTGGGTGAAGCAGTGTTTTTTGGCCACTTCTTTGGGAGAGGATAGCTCCTAATGCAGACTCTGAGGTGTCCACTTCTAATACATAGGGCAACACTGGATTAGGATGTTGAAGAACAGGAGCTGATATAAAAAGTCTCTTTAATTCATCAAAAGCTTCCTGGGCTTCTGGTGACCATTGCAATTTAACTTGCTGGTGGGTAAGCTGCGTGATAGGAGAGATGATCAAAGAGAAACCTTTAATGAACCTGCAATAAAAAGTGTCAAAGCCAACGAATCGCTGAACCCCCTTTTTGTCAGAAAGAGTTGGCCACTCTTGGATGGCTTTAACTTTTTGTGGGTCCATTGCGACCCCTCCTGTGGAAATGATGAACCCAAGGAACTGGATAGTATCCTTCTCAAATTCACATTTTTCTCCTTTTAGAGCTTCTAGTTCGGGTTCAGACAGGGGAAAAATACGTCCAAACGGGATTTCGGAGCCAGGGAGGAGATCAATAGGACAATCATAAGGTCGATGGGGTGGCAAACTGTCAGCCTTTTTCTTGTCGAAGATGTCCAGGAATTCATGGTAGGCTGAAGGGACATGCTGGAGAACTTCTGGCTTGAGCTGTATGGTTGAACAGGTGGCCGTTCTGTTGTAGCTTGGCAAAAGACAATGCTGAGAGCAATACTGGGAAGAGAATTTATTTTTTGCTCCATTTGATCTGATGATCAAGGGCCTGCAACCATGGGATCCTAGGATAATTGGGAACATGGGGGAGCTAATAATGTCAAAGCGAAGAAATTCTCTCAGTCAGTGGAGATGAGGATGGGCTTGGTTTCTTGGGTGACCGGCCCTGAGCAGGGTAGAGACCCATCTGCCAGATGTATTTGCAGGTGTTGTTCCTTGATTTGAAGAGGAAGGTGCAGACTTTGAGCAAGGGATGCGTCTAGGAAGCAACTGCAAGCTCCTGTCAGGGATGTACTGTCCGTTCCAGAAGGCGTGCGCCTATGCGCATGCGCAAGTCATGGACCTCGCGCATGAGTGTGCGCATGCGCGCACGCTAGATGTGCTTTGGCGCCCAATAGTCCATAAAAGATGCTCAATGGTGCTGCCCCTTGCGGTTTGATCTGCTTCTGTTCCCTGTGTTCCTGATTGTACCAGTACTCTGTTCCTGTGTTTGACCCGGCTTCCTGACCCTGCTTATGTCTCCAATCCTGACTTCGGCTTGTTTGACCCTGCTCTGTTACCTGCCTGATTGCCTGTTGCCAAGACCCAGCCTGGACTCTAACTATTCTCTGCCTGCCGTTTCTGCTGTATTCCCTGATGTGTATGACCTGGCTCGTCTGACTCCGCTTCTGTCTGCTGATCTGCATCTGTTATGCCGCGTACACACGGTCGGACTTTTCGTCTACAAAAGTCCGACAGCCTGTCCGACAGACTTCCGACGTACCTTCGGCGGACTTGCGGCAGACTTTCTTACGAACGGACTTGCACACACACGACCACACAAAAGTACGACAGCCTAGTACGCGGTGACGTACACCAAGTCCGACGAGACTATAAAACGGAAGTTCAATAGCCCGTACGACATCCTTTGGGCTCCTTCTGCTAATCTCGTGTTTATCTCGTGTTAGTAGAAGTTTGGTGAGAGACGATTCGCGCTTGTGAGACTCGTATTTTTCAGTTCGTTTTAACTGTTGTTCAGTCTGTGCTTGTGAGGTTTGTATCTGCTTTTCAGTGCGTTTGGTCAGTTGGCATTGAGAAATCTTTGTTTTATTGGCCGCTCGTTCCTGATTTTCAGGTCGTTCTTCACAGGCCTTGCTGTTCTTCAGTGCGTTCTGTTTAGTGCGTTCTGACCAGCCGACCGTTTTGAAGCCATGTTACCTGTACGTACTCGTCGTAGAGCTCGTGCATTGTATGTGCTTGGTGCTGTAGTTTATTCTTCAGCCCAAGACCAGTCCATGAACAGGGCGAGGAGGAGTTCATGGACCAAGAATTGGTTGCTTCAGCGTGACCAGTTCTGTCACATGCCTTTGCTCCGTGAGATCCGTGAGAATAATCCTGAGGATTTCAGGAACTTTCTCCGGATGACGGACCCCGTTTTTGACCGTTTGTTGGCTTTGCTGACCCCCTATATCAGCAGGCAGGATACCTGCATGAGGCAAGCCATCACTCCGGAGCAGAGGCTGGTCGCTACCTTGCGGTATTTGGCCACAGGGAGAAGCCTGCAGGACCTTAAGTTCTCGACAGGCATCTCCCCCCAGGCTCTGGGGATCATTATCCCAGAGACCTGTTCTGCCATCATACAGGTCCTGCAGAAGGACTATATTAAGGTAAGATATTTTTCTTTTATTAGCATCACATGTTCTTTTATGTAATCTTTGATAATGTGATGTATTTCTTGCTTCAAACACTACTTACCATCATTGCAATATAGTGTGAATGTCCCCTTTTTATCCTCACACATGCTGGAATTTTTTACTGTTATTTTTTGTCATGCATGTATATTTTCCTTCAATAACCTTCCCAGCATGAAGTGATGGGAACATATCCACCTAGTCTACTCATTTGGAATGTATTTTGTTTGAGTGTATTTAGTGTGCTGCTAATGAGCAATTATCTAGATTTCACAACCCCCCCCCCCACCACCTAAACTCACTCCAAATAGTGTGCTGCTAATGAGCAATTATCTAGATTTCACAACCCCCCCCCCCCCCACCACCTAAACTCACTCCAAATAGTGTGCTGCTAATGAGCAATTATCTAGATTTCACAACCCCCCCACCCCCCCCCCACCACCTAAACTCACTCCAAATAGTGTGCTGCTAATGAGCAATTATCTAGATTTCACAACCCCCCCACCCCCCCCCCACCACCTAAACTCACTCCAAATAGTGTGCTGCTAATGAGCAATTATCTAGATTTCACAACCCCCCCACCCCCCCCCCCCCACCACCACCTAAACTCACTCCAAATAGTGTGCTGCTAATGAGCAATTATCTAGATTTCACAACCCCCCCACCCCCCCCACCACCTAAACTCACTCCAAATAGTGTGCTGCTAATGAGCAATTATCTAGATTTCACAACCCCCCCACCCCCCCACCACCACCTAAACTCACTCCAAATAGTGTGCTGCTAATGAGCAATTATCTAGATTTCACAACCCCCCCACCCCCACCCTCGTTAAAATTTGCTGGAATGTTCTGTGGTGTTGATTTGTCTAAAGCAAATATATGTTGCACTTTGCAAAATGCATGTGCACTCTACAAGTGCATTTGTTCCAGTGCTTTAGTAAATGAGCAGAAGCTCTGCTGATTTCCATCATCAAATCATATGCAAGCCTCAAAGTGTTTTCATTAATTGCCCTTGCATGTGATTGTGTACTCCTTGCAACATGAATGCCTTTTTACATTACCTCATTTACTGTAAGCTGGTTAGCAACTGCACCTGCAGAGTGCGACAACTGCAGTCTTGTAGCCTTTTTAGTCCCTAAATTCCTGCGTGTCCTAAAAGTAATTTTTTTTAGGGATTTCACAACCCCCTAAAATGTAATCAATGTTCCATCAGAGGGGGTGAGCAATCTGATAAGTGTGCCTTTCCATATTAGTTATTCCAGAACAATTAAATTATTGAATGTTATACTGATGCT